>NC_142179.1:36605000-36725000 GCF_026936395.1 Plectropomus leopardus
TGCCACTAAAATGTGACAGGACTCAGACTAACAGACTATAAATATTAAGCGAAACACTTCTGATACCAAAAACTTGTCCCATTGCCTACATATTCTGAATATGTATGCAAAATTTGTTTATAGAGATGAATGGTTAAGCTGCAGAGTTCTGACATGGAGGCACAGAGCAAACCACTGTGGGAGCTTGAGGGAGCTGTGAAGACACCTAAACAATTCATTGTTCTCCACACACTCACACAGACACTTTGATCAGCCAGTGACTGACTCCAGTGAATCAAAGGCAGTCAAAACTACAAAGTCCAAGCTACAGGTTGGAGTGCAGCTTTAGAGCAACTCACAACATGTACCTTAATACAAGTGAGACACATAAAGTCATCCACGCTTCTTCTTTTTTTCCGTACACTGTGGGTTTGTACCTATTCAGACAACACAAGACATCGAAATCTGTAAAAAAAACTACAAAAAAAAAAAGATAAGATAAAAGAAAAGGTTTTTCCAATAGGGCTGGCTGCTCTTATAGCTGCCTCTCTGTCCAGTCCTAACACAAATGCATTTTTAATCGTCATTATCACAGTTCTGCTCATTTGACATTGACGTCCTTATATACCAAACAGCAGTTTGTTACATTTTGTACTTTTTTCCCCCTCAGACCTGTTCCTAAAAGGCCTAAAACGTTCCCAAGTCGTCACCTATTGCTGCTCTGCAATGGACTTCACTTCTCCATATTATACATTAGTATCCTTCTGTGTCTGCTGCTGAGATGGTGCCACTGTGATGTCAACAAATGCACATGGTGGGATGACACTGGATGTGGTTTTGTTTAGGCAACAACAGCACATGGCAACCAATGCCAGGATGTCAACAAATGCACATGTTGGCACAGATAGTTAGGATTAGGGTAAGGAGGTGCATGGTAAGGTGTGGAAAAAAAAACATCACATTCACAAACACTAGACTCCTGCATAAAAGTCCAGGTTTGCTGGACCCATCCACTGCTCTTCCTACCCACCCTGTAGGCACCCTTGCGTTCCCTATATCATGTAGTTTAACCTGATGTCATTTAGCAGGATGAAATCACACCACAAACTTGCAATGTTTTCAGCTGAAGCTGGCCAGCAACGTATCATGTGGATGCGAAAGGTGGTTTTTGAACTGACTGGTCTGACAGCTGCCTTTTTCTGCTCAGCTCCAAAACAGATGCATTCTTTATCATTTGACAATGACATGCTTATTTGCTTTTTTGTTGTTTATCCCTGCCATTGCCATTCAAACAGTTTAAATCTGCCCTGAATAGTATTTGACCCAACAGACAAAACCACACCTGCGATAGTCTGGCAACCTGTCCAGGGTGTACCCCGCCTTCCGCCCGATGACAGCTGGGATTGGCTCCAGCCCCCCCGTGACCCTTACGAGGACAAGCGGTTACAGAAAATGACTGACTGACTGACAACACCACAAGTTGTTTCCTGTTCTTTTCACATTTAAAATTTTGGGAAAAGTACTTAAAGTCATATCATTTCAAAGTGTGGATCCACTAAGATAACCAAATATTCATTGGACATTGGACTTGGTCTGGACTCCATCTTCAAACTACAATATCAGTTACTATACATTATGTATACGCTGTATAATGTATAATCTGCATGTTTTTTCTCTAAACCTGATTGTTACATATCAGAGCTTTAATCTTCACCTCTGATCTCTAATCTGATCAGTGTTTTTTAACATAAAACCAAAACAGATTATTGTCAACATTTTATTGTAGAAAGATAATCCTTCTATGTGCAGCCTGTTGTTACCAGTGCAACTGCTTTTTTAATCACTAAACTGGGACACAGAATACAGATGCAATGAGAGTTTACCTATGAGCAGGCTTTGCATTGTTCACCTTTGTGTGTATTGGTTTATCTAATCCTACACACTATCTGATGAAGGAAATTACCTGGAAGTGTCAGTCAGTCAAGTTGTTAGGACAGAGGAAGTCCACAAGTTTCTCTCAGAAACCAGATGTATGAAGCAGAGCACATTGTGAGTACCATGGCTCCATATTGTATCTGAAATATGTCATTTCAAGGTGCCTTTGTCAGATTTCTTTTTCGCACAACAACCGGGATATACTTTCTGTCCCCTTAACAGATGTTAAATGGTGACTGGTTTATCATAATCTAAAGGCCAGATTGTCCTCAGTCATACTGAGCTCATTCATGCACCCTTTCTACTTCGCTCTTTGTACACAAGAAATCAGATGACCTAATGGGCAGAATTCCATTTAACTTGCCGTACACATCTATAGTCCCAGTGGGATGAATCTATTGTTTTTGAAGAACTAACTGAGAGTGTCACAACACAGCAGCACTTGTTATCTGTTCAAATGCTTCATACACATGACAAGCTACCTCATGTGGTCATGCAAATAATGGCTGTACTCTCTCAGAAGCAAAGGCAGATGTAGTATGATTTTGTAATAAAACTGCAGAAAGACTTTCACTATGAGGAGGTCATGCCAGATGAATAGTTGTACGAAGCTTGTGACTTCAGCACTGGAGCTGCTTCCTTCTCCTATCAGTGGTAAATGTTGGCTTCTTTTATCTTTGAAAGATCTTTCTCTAGCCCTAATCTAAGTAGCATACTTACCCTGCCCTCCAACTTTAAACTAAACCATTGTTACAGGAAATGTAAGTTTCGACACCAAATTTACCTTAGGTTTAGGCAACAAAACTACCTCCAGGTTCTCAACCCAACTTGTCACATGTTGCAGCTTTTTCAGTGGACTTCCACGTCTACATAGTAGGAGATAGGTATCCTTCTTGTTTACGCTCTGGGATGCCGTTAATGTGATGTCAACAAACACACATGATGGGATGACATGGCACGTGGTTGTGTTTGAGAAACAGTAGCACATGCAACAACAGCACGGTGGTTAGGTTTAGGCGACAAAGTCACAGATGGTTAGGTTAAGGGTAAAGAGGCACATTGTAAGGTGTAGAAAAAAACAAAACAGAAACCAAACACTGGACCTCTTATCAAAGTCCATGGTTTGTGGGACCCTTCCCCCTTCCCTTGCTCCCATCCTATGAGCACACTCGTACTCCTTATAGTACGTCGTTACCCACCTGATGCCGTCCTGATCATGGATCTATTATAAATCTGGATACAGTTGTGGGGGCAGGGCCTCGTTCATTTCTATGAGAGCTGCTCAGTGGTGCATGAAGCAGAGAAAACACTTTTTCCGGGTTTAGAAAAGTAAAAAATACCTGGATCTACTGGCCCTTATTAGCAACAGCCCCTAATGAACGGTATAATGACAGCGGTGCTGTCAGTTTTAATATTCACATGATAATCAGATAATAGTATATCTATCTCTCTATACACACACACACACACACACACACACACACACACACACACACACAAATATACATACAACTTATCAGGGAATCATATTGTAACCACAACCAGTGAAATTAAATTAACAGAATCAAGAAGTGTTGTGCCCACAAAAATATAATAAAAGGTGGTGCCTTGTAACATTGCCAACTTTAAGTAAATACTACGTTCAGTACCATTTAACTGTCACTAGTGTTCTGCGCTGCTCACTGATAACCGATTGTTTAAATACAAACCGTAGACTGTATATACGGTCTCTGATACAGACACGGTTTTACAGTCAACAGTATATGGATTTGTTGTAAACTGGTAAAAATGATGAATTATGATTCAAAAATATCCATTACTACGGCTAGCACGAAGCCTGTGTTGTGTCAGGGACTCCGAGAGTTACATGCGCGTTCACGCGGTGGAGTCCAGTGGGTCCGATGCGTGTTCATTTTATGTCTGGAGAAATATCTCTATATTCATAAAATGGCGCATTTTATGTCTTCAGGACTTAATGTTTTAAATAATGACTATTTAAAAATGTCTTCTGAAAAGTCAAAATGTCTCAAAAAAAATTATCCAGTGATTTAAGGACCTCTCTTTCACAATGTTAAGCAAATGGGGAAAAGTCTTTCTGGGCAAGTGTGCATCACGTGACGCTGTAATTCCACTTTCAGCCATGATATAAATCTTGCATCAGAGCATGGCGCACTTCCTAGGAGCTTGGTCCTAATACATTTCATGCACACGCGACAAGTTATGTCTGACCACGTTCTCAAGTGATACTGCCCATGTGCATATTGGGTGGACGCGACAGTTGCCGTGTGGCTATCCACTGACGTATAATAATACTGCACCTAGTTCTGTCCTGCTGCGTTCTCATCTGATGCCGTCCGACGGCATTCCCTGTGCATTTGAAAAGTGTCTTTTGGCATTATGCCCTTACAACATCATGTTGTCATCTGATTTTACTTGTCCACATACCATGCTTCTGTGGCAAGTGCAGCACAGCTGTCTTGCAGGGTATGATAACTTTGCGACTCTCTGGCCATATTTTCAGCTGATGCCGGCATATCATACAGCCTCGAAAGGTGTCTCTTGGCATTGGGATCCTAAGATAAAAAAACAAAAGCAGCGGTATTTGCTAACTTTGGAATGAGGCTAAAACTACTAGGTTTAGAAAAATAATCTTGGTTTGACCAAAAACATTATATATAATCAAGGGTGTGACTGCTTGGAGTGACAGGCTGTCTGCAGATTGTGTCATGTAATTTTCAGTCAGATCCATTCATTGCTCCTCTACAGCTCCAGCCTCTAGTCCAAATATGTTCACTTCTGAGTCCAAAAAACCAAGATGGCAATGGCTGAAATGCTGAACTTGAGGCTTCAAAACAGGACGCTACAGTCCCAATGGGTGACGTCATGGTAGCTATGTCAATTATTTTATACAGTCTATAGTTCAAAGCCAGAATTTCATGTAAGAGCAAAAAAGGTAAATATATTCAAAGTAAATATTGGGGAGACTACTCTCAAATGCAAACTCACTTGATAAAATTGTTATTATTTTATTGATGTGTATCGTGCGTAGCTCTAAGGTTATAAAGTTGTTTATAAGGTATCTGGTCATATTTGCGTCCCTAGATACCATCTCATGTGTGGTGAGTGTGGGCTAAGGGGAGGGCAGGGGACTGCCGGCTGTTGAATTCCTCTCAGTTGACCGGGAAGAGACCTAGCGTTGGGAGTTTGCACAATGTGATTGATGCTTTTTTTTTTTACTGGTGGCTGCAACCTGCCAACTCAATTGTTTCATTGCCATCAAACAAACACTGGTTGGGACAGAGGGGACAACTGGAGCAACACAATGAAGTGTGAGGAGTGACTGATCCCTGAATGTGTACTCCCCAGGTCTCATCCCTGGTTAAACATTAACTATCTGATGGTGGAGCAGTGTCGGACCACTGTAGATGAGCTGTGATAACAGGCAACATTCAAACTGCATTAGCATTCCCGTAAAATCATTAAGCTCCCAGCAACAGCAAACACATAGACACAAAATCACAGCAATTAGCATTTACCACTAACTATGGAGACATAATTAAAACAAGACTAAAGGCTTTTTTTTCTGTATTTTTTTCCGAACTTGTCTTCTTGTGTGCTTGTTAAACATCATCAGTCACTGTCTAAATGCTGCCTAAGTCCAAAGTCCACATTTAGACAGCTACAGTTCAGAAGACCACCAGGGGATCACCAAAGTCATTATGATTCATACTTTGGGGAGCATGAATGTTTCTATTGGAACTCACTGAATATTAGTCAAAAATGTTTTGTCTGTCTAGACGGAAGTGATGGAACAACTGGCCAACTGCACCCCAATAGCCAGAAGAAAATGTTGGCATTGGACATGTCTGCAAACCACAAATACATACATTTGTATGTTTCATATGTATCATATCAGTAGTGTAGCAATTGATTTTTTTTCACGTTTTCACAGACATGGACCTGTTAGTGCAACTTGACATACGACTGCATGGCGGGACATTAAGTTTTTCTTTTTCTTCAGTGAAGACAGTCTCCATTCTTACGGCTATTTGGGCTATTCCAAGTACAGTTCATATGGAAATTATCTTCTAATCTGCCAACTCTATAATTAACATCTGGTTAGTGTTAGGGGTTTGGCTAGATTTAGATTTATTTTGAAGACACAGTAACATGTTCCAAGCTGAAACAGACTTGTCCTAAACCGAAGCAAGAGGTGTACCCTGAGTGTCATAGTTTGGAGCTTAGGTCCTCTGACCAAGCTGCCATATTTGAGGGGTTGGTAGTAAGAATGTGTTGTTAAGAGGCAGGGAGGATGTCACTTACTAAGACACTATTGTGCTACATTATAGGAAATGTAGGATTTCGGAGCCATACTGGACACACACAGAAAACTAAAAATATATGTCAGCCCCAGATGCACAGATTTTGACAGTTTTCTTTTGTCAAACTGTCACGTGCAAGTTCCCTGGAGTTTACTGAGGTGGCCCTTTAAAAACAGATTTAAAGATCAACCTGTGGTCTTAATGAACTCCACTTCTTCCTGGTACAATTTAATTTTCAATTGAAAATTAGAGTCAATAGACAGCAAAGGAGATCAAATGTCTTATGAATGTCACCTCATTATTTTCAGGTGTTTTTAGAAGAAAAACAAATTGACTTATTAAGGCATTGGGAATTTTGGGGGTAGTATGTATTTGATTTAAAATGAAACTGAGAGGATAATTTAGATGCTAATTGAGATGCTACATAAGAGTTAGTATCTGAGTGGCATATATTTGAATTCAGTGAAAGCTGGGAAACAACACACAGCAGCTACGTCCCCTTCCTCATGCAGGGGGGGAAGGGACACAGGAGTAAAGTGTGGCTGTCACAGGGCACTCTGTCATATTTTAGGGGGAGATAAAGACAGCACAAGACTGACACAAAGGGAGAATTTGTGTCGCTGCATTCCAGCTTATATGGCGCTATGGTTTTATTTAAAGTTTGGTAGGTGTAATAAAATCTTATCTCTTGCTTTCGCTGTGGACAACTTGGCTCTAAATTGCTGTCTCTGGGGCACTCTAAGTGTCTGTTTGCCTCCCCGGCCCATAAACGGCAGGCCTGATTAGCTTAGCACGAGAACAAATCAATAAATGCAGCCCCTGTTCACTGAACACGGAGCAGGCAACAGTATCGAAAATGCTAAAATGTTGAGATTTATATCAGAATGATGCACTTCCAGAATTGTACTGTTGAGGTGTCCCTTTTGTTATTTCAGATTGGGTGATTTGACTGGCGGTTTACATTTAATGCTGGAAATTAGAGAAAGACAAATTACGCAGAATTAGTTTCAAAAAAAGAGAGAAAAAACTCTTAGCTGAGGTGTAGTCCTTGGATATATGATTTATGAATTAAATCACTTTTGTATTGTCAGCAGGATAATAGAAAGTTTGTTTTAATGCAATACCACTCCATCGCCTGATTCCAGGAAACTTCTGAATGTCCTGATTCATTTTTTGGTCTAATCAAGCTATTCTCACTTCCAACTTGTCAAATTCTGATGCTTGGTCAATAGCCCTACACATTTAACTATGACACTCATGGTACCCTTCCAGCATCAGTTTTGGACATTCACAAGCGGACTGTCAGTTTACACTCTGCACACTGCATGCTATATCTTTTCAAAATAAACTTAATTTTTCTCTTGAAATGTACAGTTTATGCTTGATAAATGCATACAGTGTCTTTTCAAAATAAACTTAGAGTAGAAGGTATGTAAAAAACAGTTTTAGGCTTACTTCCTAAGATTTAGGTAGGTGGTAAGGATAAGAAAAAAATACATCATGGTTTGGATATGATAAGTGTGTTTGTTACTAATGTAATGTACCATCAATGACAAAAGTCACACATACATATCATGAAACATATGTCATAACATGCCACACATATTAGCACACTATGCCATTATTAAAAAATTCAATAGGTTTCACACAGGATATGAACAGCAGTCTCCCGGGTGAAAGCCCAGAGTTTGTTTGATCAGTCCAGCTCCAATAACCCTGTGTTGACTTTCTTGTTTTTTAACTTCGAACATCAAAAAAAATGCTGAGACCCACTGCATCTCATACCAACACTAAAGGGGCCTTGGTATGGCAGTATTGATTGACATGGGGCACTGACCAGATGTTAGTATTTAATGAGTTGAAAGTAAGACTAGGTTGGCCTGATGAATACAGACCTGTTCACAGATGTAGTGTTTCTCATTATCCAGTTTCTGTTTAATGTCTATTAAAAATGAATGAGGGTGCTTTATATTTGGTGTAAACAGTCTTTGCCTCAGCTACAACCACACTAATATGTTTTTATTTTAAAATGCTTAACTATTTTTTTACAACCCCTAAAATGTAGACCTTTGAAAACACTGCTGACCCAGTTTTTGTCTAAAAACTCAAGGGTTGTGTTTTAGTCTGGATGGGTGGTAACTGAGACTTTTGAAAACAATGACCTTGACACCCAAGTTTGCATCTCGTTTGGGTTTTATCAGTCACAGCTTGTCAAGACATAATATCATAGCTAGGTCTACAGCCCCTTCTCACACCAAATTCGTCACATAGTGCCGCTCTGTCAGTGCTTTCGGCATACAGGTGCGACACCAATTCTGTGTCCAACTGGAAAGCAGTTGGACGTGTCACATGAGAAAGCAGTTGGACAGAATTGTACTCTGGTGGATGGGCAGAAGACACCAGACGTGCAATGCACGCGGGCAGCATCACATCAGAACGTGGCTGAATGGAACCAATCTTGTGCACATAAAACGCTGGCGGACAGCGTGTTGAGAGCGTGTTGAGGTCTACATAGCTTTTAAGCTTTCATCCTTCTCGTTTATCTACTCTTTTTGCATTAACATGACTTTCTCCGGCCAGAGATAATGCTCCTGTATTGCTATTGTGTTTACTTCTCATCTTTTCTTCTGCCACCTTGACTGATTTATACTAATGTGTTTATTCAGTTACAGTTCCACCTTGGTATCGGGGCGAACAAAGACATCTCCTCTCTAGTTTTTACCACCTCTGTGGTATTTTTGGGAAATCAGCAACCAGCGGCAAAGTAGACAATCTGCTTCCTGTTTACACTGGCATGCGCATGCCAAGCGTTCTCCGATGGTCATGTGATATGTATTTTTAGGTGTGTGTACAGAGACTGTTCTCCTTTGAAATTTTTTAAATAAAACCTGCAAGTGTGGATGTGGCTGCAGGTGTTTCAGTGTTCCAGTGTCCAGTATGTATAAGGAGCAGGGGCTGTCCATATCTACTATGGAATTGTTTGAATTTGTTTGACATGCATGCATCAGATTTGTTCTTTCACTCTCATTATGGTATTCCTTTTCTTTGTTATGTCTGTTAAGTCTTGTTGCGCATGTGGGCTGGGCACCTTTTCAGACTATTTGATAAATAAATGAGCTGCCAATTACCCCATAGAGATGTCTCAAATATAAAACTGATGATTTCACAAGAAAACTTGCACAGTTGCACACAGAAATTCAGACACGGAGTGATTCAAAGGCCTGCAAAAATATGACAGAATTTCGTTAAAAAATAAAAGGTATTCAAAATAAAGTTGTTGCCCTGCTGCTGTTGAAACGGTCTCAGTGAGTCTGTCAGTGATCTGTCACTGGCTCATAACTTTCTTCAGTTTTGCTTTCTGTAACAGAATGAGAGGAGGAAATGAGTTTCAAAGCTCCGACTGCGAGCACAGCATCCCTGCATGGATCCCATGGCGTAACACAATGCAAATCCAACTTCTAATCAGCTTGCTGAGTAAACAACTAATTAGCCGTCCGCCAGCCCCTAATGATGTGCTGACAAACACACGGAGCGAAACACTGGAGCTGATAAACAGCAGGAGCTGACAATTTATTCAGACTCTTATCTCAGTAGAGTTGAGACAAAGGCTTGATTAGAAACGGAGGAAAGTCAACAGAGTGGGGGAGGGGCTGGAGGGAGGAAGTGGGCCTTGACATGCTACCTCCCATCACTAATATTAGTAGGTGGCTGGCTAATATGCTCCATCCATGTGTGGACTCATTAATCTGGTTGTAGTCCAGATGGAGTTTCTAATTCAAGGTTTATTTTTAATTACTTCGACTTTGCTTTGTTTTATGGTTTTTTTTTTGGTCTCCTAATGCATTTCATATGAACTTCAGCAAATCTTTTATACTATTAATGCACCAATCATGTGAAAGGAATGGGAGTGTGTTGACTGTGGTCTGATGCAGCTGCATTCATCGGTCCATTAGCAGCGTGAAGAAACAGTGCCCACTGAAAAGATGTGCAGAAAGATGTGTTGTACTTCTTTATCTTCTTCTTTTTTTTACTTGCCAACAGTAATGTATTCTGTTTCTGGCCTTGCTCCTTCTCTTAAGATTATTTCAGGCTCTGCTATTCAGCCTCCATTCACCACAGTGACTCCAAACTTCTTAGCATTCTTTGCTCCCCACTGATATGAGATTAACCTGTTACATCAATATCGGAAGATAATAGCTCCGCCTGAATACTTTTATCTGTTCAGCATCGCTCTTTACATTCCTGCTGGTTTTTGCTGTGCATGGTGACTATGAGCTACAAGTGCTTCACCCATAGTGTGAGTGAGATGTGGCCGCAGGGGTCACCTCACTCACAGACCCTCAGCATAACTAAACCACACGTTTAACATTAAATGATGTGCTTTGCTTTATTCAATACTTTCTTCAATATAGTGACACTTCATCAAATGTCAGTCACTCTGAGTTTGTTTGTTAGGAAGAATGCAGCTCAGTTAAAAACCATGCTATCAGTTTTTATTTAAGATCACGCAGCAGAGGTTAAAGCATTCCCTTTCATGACTCTAAAAATGTAAATGATCATGCTATCTGATGTTGACTCAGTCAAGCTCTGTAGTCTCAATACCCATTTCATTTTCATTCATTCAGATATTCTTAACTTTCATTTTTCTTCATCTGTCTTTTGTGAGTATTTGTCAGTCAAAGACAGCTCTTCTTGAAATGCAGTCTGAAAGGAACTCTTCAATGAATTCTTTTCTCAGGGCAATCTCTTCACTGAAAAACAGCTACATGTGAAGGCTTTGACAATTTTTGGTGAACATCATAATGTGTGAAGGGGACTTGTTGGTTTTGCATAAAGTGAGAAGATTGTTTTCAGGAATGGAAAAGAGAGGAAAGATGGTCAAAACTATAGAGTTACTGCTTAACAACACGGCCACCATTTAGCAACGTTATGAAATGCACTGGGCTTCAACTAACTCCAATGTAAACCCGTCTGCTGCAAAACGAGTGAGAAAGTCCGCAAAGGGCAGAAGCACTGGGTGGAAAATGCAACATGTTCTCATCCTGTGTCAACAGATATGGCTACTTTGCACTTCTGCACCAACATATTACGCTGTAGGTATTCTTCTGCCTCTGCTGTTAACAATCCAGGATGCTGCTACCGTAATGTCAACACAAGCACATGGTGGGATGATGCTGCACGTGGTTGTGTTTAGAAAGCAAAACAACCAATGCTGGGATGTCAACAAAAGCACATGCTTACAGTTAGGGAATATTGGCATGGATGGTTAACTTTAGGCAAAATATTCAGACAGGACTCCCAGGTGAAAGTCTGGGGTTTGTTGAATTCATCCAACACATCTCCTGCCCACCCTATAGGGACCTTCATGCTCCTTATATTCATCATTACCACCAGCGTTTCAACATGATGCCATCCAGTGGCATATCATGATGACGTTGCTGACGCTGACTGGAGGCATATTGTACAGCTGCTAAATGTGGCTTTTGGCGTTGGGATCTTAAGCCCAAATCACTGCAAAAGCAGTCTCTTTGTAGTCATTTTGGTTGGATCTGCACTTGTATAGTGCTTGTCCTGTCATTCGACCACTCAATGCCCTTTCACACTACTTGTCACATTCCCCCATTCACACACATTCATATATTAGTAGCTTAGGCTAGCATACAAGGTTCCACCTACTACAATCTACACAGTCAAACACCAATGGAAAAGCCATAAGAAGCAATTTAGGGTTCAGTATCTTGAACAGGTTGCAGACTGGAGAGGCTGGGAACCGAGCTGATCCCCAGAGAGATAGATAAGTGACGACCAACTCTTATATATTATATATATACTTATATATTCTTTATTTAGTAGTTTTAGAAAATCATACATACCGTATAACAACATAAATATTATATGTACGCAATCAGGAAAGAGAAAATAAAATAAAAAAGACAGGAATAAATAATAATAGTAATAAAGTAATAGCAATGATATGACAATAAATAAATAGATAAACATACAAAGCAAAAAAGAAAAGACAAATAATATACCTGTGTCCCACAACTGTCATCTGGAAAGGTGGTCTAGGGAACTCGTTCTTCCCCTCTGTACACGGACCCATAGCATATAACAAACAGAAAATTTCTACCCGACCTATCCCCAAAACTCCACATCTTTTGTGATTAATTGCTTAGGATTGGATTTCTTTCTTTTTTTAAAATTCATCTGCACTCAGTGGACGACTAACTCTCTTGAGACACATCCACCCATTTTGTGTGTCTTTGTGGAGAAACGCTAAAGGACACCCTGTGTGTCATTATGAAACCCAAGGGGGCATGACAAAGCGTTGGTATCTAACAACCTGGGAGTTAGAACAGGTTGAAAAATAAGGATGAAGAAGTAATACACCAGAAATGATCCTTTAACATGACAGATTGATAACACATGTTTAAACATGATTAGTATGTCATATTTTCCCTTCCTCTCACAATCCACGTCACACTTCACATCTGTAATATACAGAGGAGCAGCCCAACAGATTCCAATGCTTTCCATTGAAATCAATACTTCATAATTGCAGAGTATCAAACAAATGTCATCTATTGCTTGAAAAAAAAAGAAAAGCAAAATAAAAATTGCAGAGTTTGCAGTGTTGCAAGGACTGGAGGAGCTGCAGTCAGCCTCACATGTCAGAGCTCAGCTTCAGGGCCATCCTTTACTCTGCGACATCACCGCAGGGAGACTGTGGCTGTCACTCTGCAGAGCCGGAGTGCTTCCTGATCAACTTTACTGCCACCGTCTGTGTGTGAGGAGCAGTCGGTTTTATGGAGCAGTCCATTTCACTCTGTGCTGGGTTGTCCTAACGTGCAGGACCATTTCGACACATTCTACAAGCATCAAACAGCCTATCAGAGCTTGTGACAAGCCTCATTCCAATAAACATGGAGTGTTTTCTTTGTTTCTCCTTCCTCTCACACAGTTTAAGGATTAACGCTGTCCAGCCTTCACACTATTGACACAAAAGACCAATGTAGATCTAGATTGCTTGTGAATCCCTAAAACCAGAGCATCTGATTCCACAATGCTAAGTCCCAACGTGCCAGAGACTGTATATTCAGCCCTTTCTCACTCAGAATTTGTCAAATATATCTGCTCTGTCAGTGCTTTCGGCATACAAGTGTGATGTCAAAAGCCACCTTCTATATCCAACCGGAATGCAGCTGGATGGCGTCAGAGAAAACACTCTCGGACAGAACCGTTGGCGCTGTTGTAATATGTTGATGGATAGCTAGATGGCACAAGGTGCGTCCACACGCAACGCATAAGGGCGGCTTCACTTGAGATCGCGGCTGGACCGAACCTGTCGGGTGTGCATAAAAATGCTGGAAGATGGCGTCAGGTAATAACGCTAACCATGTAATATGTGGAGCGTGAGTGTGGATATAGCATGTATTAGTACATGAGCCACTGTAGAGTGCTTCTCGCTTTAGTTTAAACCCTGATGCATTTTACCAACAAATATTTAAATAAAACTTACAAATCAAATGACCACAAAGTGAATGATCTCTGATGGAGCAGGTGCCTTTGGGGCCATATTGGTCTGACGCCACAGTGTAATGGTTCAGTTTGAATTAGTCTGTAATCCAGCCTTGTCTGAAAGGAAAACTGGGTGTTTTGTAAGAGATTTTAAACTTGATGATAAGCAGAAGATTTATATATCCTATCAATTTATTGCATATTTGAAAGCAGTCTTTTCTTCTACAAAAGACCTAAATTATGATGACAAAGACGGACACAAGTGAACAACCGAACAAGGTGAAATTAACAGATCTTCCAGCACATCTGATAAACATGTTATTTCTTTGTATTTTTGAAAGATATTTTCCATGACATACATCTCTGAGCATTGCAACTGTTCATATTAATGTCACTTGCAAAAAAGGAATCTTTTGACTTTTACTAAGTTCACTGCCAACTGGTCCAAACTTCAAGCCATGAGGACATTTAGAGATAAATTTGATTACAGGAGAAAATGATTTATCATGTTATTGTAAAATCCAGTATTTTTGGTGCAGTCTGTTTGTTAATTGACTCCATGCTGGGCAGCTTAGCTGCTGCTGGCCTGGCTGGTCAGAGAGCTTTCCCAAGGCAAACAGCAGCAGCAGCCTCCCTGCTTCTGCAAACTGTCAGCCACACCACAGGTGTTGATTTATACCATTAATAATTCACAAAGTTGCTTGCTCTCTTCTGTGTTGGCCAGATGCCTCTCTGCACTGTCAGAGCGTGTCAGCTGCACACTGAACTGGGCATGTCACACATGCAGAAATAAGACATAAATATTTTAGAAAATATACACCAGAAACAGCCAGTAGATCAGGCTGGACATGTGGGAGACTGCCATGTTTTAGTGGCCATCTTCTCTTTTTTCTAAAGGTGGGAGAGAGCTGGAGAAGCATGCCATCCAGAGAGGAAAGCCACGCATCTCCCTGTTCCTCTGATTGCTGCTGTCTAATGAGCATGGCGGATGGTGAATCTTTTCAGAGCAAATTGTTGAAGACATCTGGCCAAGCTTTCTCTCTGATGCAGCTGAAATGTCCCTCTAGATGGTGTTGGCATGGCAACCTATAACTGCTATTCAGCAGCGTTGTGGTTTGAAAGGTTTAGGGTCCATAGTTGAAAATCCATTTGGGCCTCTAGCAGAGCGCTCTGCACTCCACTCCCCAGGCTGGAGGTGCAATAAATACTCCCTCGCCCAAGGAAAAATAGATTCTCTTTATGAATTGATGGCACTCATGGCACCAACATGTCTTTGTTGTTTGCCTTTGTTATAAGGGGCCTTATTAGTGGTAACACAATGGAGTGGTTTGGCAATGGTAGTATCTTGAAAAACCTCGCCCTAATGGAAAAGTTAAGACATTTTTTGTCACATTCTTATATAAGCCTCGATGTGAATTACTCTTTTTGAGTCTTGTTAAAATCCAAATATAGAAAATTGCAATAAATTGTACACTGCTCCACAATACTACACCCAAGTAGCTCTAGTGGCACTGCTATGGAGGAACTAACTGTATGCGGAGAAGTGATGGTGGGGAGGAGTGGAGGGGGATGGGGGGGCGTAGGTCCGTCCCCACTGTTAGCTCCCCACAACAACACTTAATGACCCCTGTACTTCAGCTGAGATGAGACACTCCATCCACAGAATTATCTGAAGGGCGCTGTGTTTGAGAAAATTATCTCATCCTCAGAGACAAAATTGCAGGGAACTTATCATTACAATTAGCATACTTTGGTCCTTTGACGCATTTTAAGTAGGCGCACCAAATAACCGGCCGTGACAGTGTTTAGATCCAGCCATTCAACGCAGACACAAGATTCATTAGCTGTTCTGCATTTGCTTAAACAATGGCTTTCATTGTTACCGCACAGAGCACAAGTGCTAAATAACATTGCCATAATGAATCGGATTCGAAGGTCCCTCCTCTTTTCCTTAAAATAAATCTTAGCGTATCCACCAGAAACTCAGGGGAGATACAACAAAGAGGATTCGAAGCCCTTCTTGTCACCCGCAGAAAAAATGGTTCACTTACAGCACCACTAATCACTAAGTCTGGAGCCCATAATGATTATTTAACACCAGATCAATATGTAGAAAGAACTGCCTACTCATAAAGACATACAACACATCACATTAAGGAAGGACCTGCTTACTAAGTGCTGCACAGGTCTGACACTGTATATAATCTTTGGCACATTAAGACTTGCAGATAATCCTTCTGTAAAATCCCTTCTTTTTTAAACCCACCTCAAAGTTGAGTGTTTTTGTAGAGCATACAACAGTGATACTCAAATTACAGCCCATGGGCCAAATCTGGCCCTCTACAGGGTGCTGGGTGGCCCCGGCAACCATTTTCAAATTCACAGTAAAAATAAAGAGTTTCACACTCAGAATTGGTTTTGTCTTTTTAGTATACATAAGGTGCCAGAGAGCATAAAACAGCATCAAAATAGAGCTGTATGTATTATTATCAAAAACGTGAAGGTGAAAGAAGTAGTCCAGTAGAAAATTCCTGTAATCCTAGAAACATCCTAAAATCCTAGAAACATGCTAAAATATGATAAACATCGTAAAATCCTAGAAATATGCTAAAATCTGAGAAATGTCTTAAAATCCTGGAAATGTACTAAAATCCCAGAAAGTCCTAAAACCCCAGAAATGTCCCGTAATCCAAACAAAACATCTTAAAATCAGAAAAATACCTAAACTCCTAGGAACATCTGGCAATCCTAGAAATAACCTAAAATCCTCTAAACATCCTAAAATTCTAGAAATATCCTAAAATCCTAGAAACCTGCTAAAATCCTAAAAACATGTATGGGGCTTCTATGACTGACCCCTCGGCCTCCACTCATTTTGCAAAAGTGGCCCCCAAGCAAAGAAATTTGAGTCTCTCCTCTTTTACCTTTTTAGTAATTTCTTGCTTTTTTTGGGCCATTTCGTATTAAGTTGCTCATTGCCCTCTTCCCATGTATTTAAAGAAAAAAAAAATTAAGTTAGTTTTCCTTAGGGGTATCAAAGGGTGAAACACTAATTTCTCCAGTCAATGAATAGTATTTTTAATTTGTGCTGTTGAGAGAAAGTGACATTGTTCAGCTTGTTGTTTGAGTATTTTAGAAGTATAATAAGCTAAGTTAGAGATAATGGAGAAAACCTAAAGTAAAGGGTGACTATTTTAACATGTAAAATAAGGGTTTTTATGAAATCAAAATGGTTTCTTAACAGTCTTTTTATTTTATTTGTCTGGTGTACAACTAAATGGTTAAATGGGTATGTGCTTAAAACCAGTATAAGACCTAAAGAGAACCCCGTCTCCCTCATGTTTCTCGTCCTAATAAATGTTGAAGTCAGTGTGCTGTACTCCAGCTTCCACATGAGCAGCGGTAATGCTTGAGCTTTATTTTCTGTCTCGGTGTTTAAATGTAGCTCCCAGAGATCCCTGCTCTGCCTCATTCGCCTCTCAAATTTATGATGATTAATCTCTCAGCATTCAACCTTGACATGAGTTATTCACAGCTGAAGAGTTACAAATGTGCTGAAGGCATATGCATCACTGGCTCATGTGACCATCAATTGCATTTTCCCCTGACCTAATTGCCTTACATTTCTCCATATTCAATACAAATTCTCTTTGCTGCCAGATGACATCCATTGTCTCGCCACTGTGCACAGACATGAAGATTGGTTCAAGATTCTTCTCATTATTATGTCTCTGCTTCTGACTATATAACACAGCAATGGAGCAGCAAACACACACACGCACACACGCACGCACACACACACACACACACACACATTTCATAAAGACTATAGAAATGAAGACTTTTACAGCAGCTTTGCCTGAAAGTAAGAAATCTGTCAACAATAACACTAGGCGGGTTTCCATTACAGATTTGTACAAATCTTTTGTGATATTTCCAAAATGTCGTTAAAAACAATTGTAAGATGATGGTTTCCACTGAGTGATGTTCAGCAACTTCTCCTCCTGCAATAACATTCCAAAAAGCATGTTGATGAATGTTCAAAACAGCTTCATTTCTATCGCAGCCAACGCACTAGCTGTTATTATTTCCAATCCAAGGCCACGTAGCCATGTTATGGAGCCATAATCCGGATGATCAGCTCAACTTTTGAAGAGTTATGCGATGCAATAACACTTCTTGTAGCACCTGCTGCATCTAACCCTAACCCTACCCTGACAAGAACATAGCCATAGCATCAGGTGACCCATAAATGCCAAAAAAGTGTTTTCACTGCAGTTTTGCAACAAAAAAAAAGGCTCTTTCAAATCACCTGAAATACCATCCCGTATGAGCGTAAAAACTTTTTTTTACAAATGGGAGGTTTTTTGTTTTATAAATTGATGTGTTTCCATTAGGTGTCATTTATATCCACAATTTCAATTTGCGCAATTTGAAGGTCAACATTATCATATATTAAATATATACCAAATAATTGTCTTGATACTCTATTCTGTCCTGCTTTTGCTATCTGAAGTTGTTTCCAGAGGAGGCACAAGGTTGTTGATTTGCATATTTCAAGTCAGATATCCATGTTCCTAGTCACAATAAGCCAGTCTCAGGTTTTAACCTTTGGATTTGGAGTCCAAAACAAGCCATGATGGGTTTCTGAACAAATGTAATGTCGTTATACACACTAAAAGAGTGAACAAGTTTAACATACCACACCTTGATGTCAAGTGGGGTACCTAGCACCCACATGAAATAAAACATGTAGTGTAAAAACAAATGTAGTTTTACTTGACATTTTACCCATAATTCTTTTTAAAAAATCCCTTTTTTCCCTTTCTTGGGGGGGGGGTTCATCACCCTTTCCTTGCCAAGTTGCTCATTGCCTGCATATTTATGAAAGAAATTAAATAAATTTTCTTCAGCTTCAAGGGTTAAATATCATCTGAGCATAGGAAAACTGATGTCAATCCAGATTTCAAAGGGTTAATATGAGCCAGGCTGAGATCTGGAGTACAGATATGAACACCTATTGGTAACATGATGCAGATGCATGTAGAGTGACTTTTAGTGATTAATGTGTTTATTTACAAATTTTGATTTAGTTTCTGTTGCAGACAGCACTAAAGCCTGCATCCTTTTTTTGAGTGGCAACCAGTGCATGGAGATATTTTTGACCTGTTAGTAGCTGCATCTCTAAGGTTCAATAGTGATTAAATCGCCCCCCAAAAAAACAAGTAATTTTTAATCGATACAGTACCCATTCTGTGACAGTAAAATAAAGTAGACATTTTTAATCCCACTACAATGTCATGCACACTTCTACATACCTGATATAAATAATAATAATACTATATCTTTGTTTCATATTAAACTTGTGGCTTTACATTCTTTGTATGAGATAGATGGTGGCAGGCACCATTATGCAAATCATGCCTAAGCAGGAATATTTGTTCTCCTGATGAAGACAAATTGAAAGCATGTAGCGAGGGATTTCAATGTGCACTCCTTTCTATCCTTTTTCACTGCATTTGCAGGTCAGTTGCTATAGCAACCCAAGCAGAGGAAGACTAGTGTTTAATTGATCCACTAATGCATTTAGCTGCACACTCACCACTAAGTTGCCTTTGTTTCCAGGTCACATTTTAGGGACAGGCATTTACATAAAAGCATTTGCCGTTGCCAGAACCAATCATTATCAGCAGTTTTTACTTTTTGTCCTTTGGCAACAAATGTGGTGTAAACACTGACTATTAAAAGCTACAATATTGCCTCATCAGGGAATTATTATAATACTAATGCTGGTGGGAAACATAATAAGTTTGGCAGGCCTCGTCTCCAAACAGTCAGTAATATGGGGAATGCTAATTAACAGTTGCATTACAAACAAAAGCAATCCCCAGGACTCAGTCACCATTAGACCACTATATCTATTATGTACTTTTTAACATATCAAGTGCGGGGTACAAAAACATATGAAAATAGGCCACAGTGGGGGGAGCTGACAGGGTTCTGAGAAATGGTTTGACTCTGCTTTCAAAGAACTGATGACCCCGGATAGAGAATTTGTTAATCTGGTTATCAATTGGATGTCAAAGCCTCTCATGTTGGTCTAAATGCTGTTTCAGAGGCTTTTCTACCTCAGCATGAAGCACATTCACACACAGCTTTGAGGATTTTCAAAATGAAAGGCGATTGTTGTTCATTGTTCAGAAAATTTAGAAATTCTCTAAAAATAAAAGTCCCAAAGAAGCTATAATAGATCTGCCCATTTACACTTCAGTTGTCAAATACATCTGCTCTGTCAACTCTTTTGGCATATGAGTGACGCCAAAAGCCACTCTGTACATTCAACCCAAGCCCCTGAGAAGTGCAGAAGGCGCTGATGCAAATTTTACATAGAGGCCAAAAGTGGAATGACACCATCCGAGTCAGTCATGTGAAGCACACTGGCTTCCTAATTGACTGACATTGGGAAAGAGATGTCTATAAATCAGAAAATCATTTTTTGTGAGTGTCATATCTCTGTGAAAGGACTTATTATCACTACCTAGATTTAAACCATCCAGTCTGATAACATTTGGAAAGTCTAGAGGAGCTGCAAGATTATTTTTTTAGACCGCTGTTCAGGCTAGAGAGGTATAAATCCAGCAGTGGGTTGCTCCGCCGGTGGCAGTTCCCTCAGCCGTTTGCATGCTCTATGGGCCAGTAGATCTGGGTATTTTACATAATCTATACCCAGTTGTCGCAGAGGGATACCAAAAACTTCATAAGTAGACACAGGTCACTGACAGAGTGGCACCATATGAAGAGTTGGGATGACAACATGTTAAATATTTAGGTTGAACCCTATTCTACTAATATGCAAGAGCACATTTATTTTGTAATAATAATAATAATTGTAGCCAGAAATCCCCTTTTTCTTTATCAATATCATGATACTTGTGTCTTGTTCTGCAACACAAGGCACTTAGGTTTCCTCTAAAATATCTTTGGAAAAACGAATAAGTAGCATACTGACATTGTTACTAGGTCAAAGTTCTGCCTCTTCTGCCTCAACCTACAGAAGAGTGTCCTCTCTGGGACATTCTATTGTCACATTATTCTCTCAAACCGTCTTCTCAGTCAGGATTTATTCCCAGTATCTATATTGCAGCCAACAAACTCCACCTATTCAAAACCTTTTAAAATATAACCAGAGCCATCCATCACCAGACATCTCAAACCAAACATTTGATTTATGGAGCCATTTTTAATACCAGAACTTGGCCAATGCATAACCTGCTAAACTTGAACTCAGAGCAAAACCAAAACTGTGAAAGAACATTGGAAGTCTTGGATAGCTACTTGCTTTTGACTTCTAGCACCCCTCAAATATACCTCCCACAGTAAACATATTCATTGAAAACACACTGAATCGTGGCTAAGAATAACTGTCTGCAAACTCCAAAAGGTCCTGGAGAATTTGGTGAAATTATTTAGTAATTATTTGAAATTATTCACAGTCTCTCTTCCGACCAAATGTTTGACACCTCCCTCAAAGTCAGAGAGCCTTTTTCCAGTTCAGGTGCTTGTTAATTTGTCTGTAATTCACATCCCTCTATCAGCCTGCCAGGATTATCTTGTCTTTATCAACTTCTGCATCTTCTTTGTGTCTCTTTATTCAGTCATAAAGAGGCCTCAGCAAATCCCCTCCTGCTATAAGGTCAGGATCTGTGGTAATGTGGCCAGCTTGATACAAGTTGTTGAACTACACATTGTAATAATATTTATATGTTTAATATTAGACTTAAAAATGTGGCTACATGTGAATTATGTGGCATGTGACTTTGTGTTTTTTTAATTTATTTATTTTTTTTACTGTGATTAAATTTGGGGCAGCTCCCTCTGAAGCTGAACGTAAAGCAGTGAGCCACAAGGTGAGGTAACATGCTGTGGATGTATTTGCCCCATGTCACTCGGAGCCAAAAGACTGTGTGTGCACGGTGTGACCAAATCTCACCAGCCATTACTGCAATTTGGAGAAAATTGACGGCAGCACAGAGGCAGGCCTATGAAAAGCAGAAAAGTGCAAGACCGAGTAATTTCCCTCAAAAATGGGACAGCATGAGCGGGTAAGTGCACGGTGCTTTACAAGTCCCCAGCAGATTCCGGTGTATACAGTAAGACATGAGGGGTAATTATTAATTATCCCAGACAGTAATGCTGGAATACATAATTATGTGACAAACATGACATCTTCAATCTTACCGCTAAGTGATGAATGTCATGAGGAGACTGCAATTATGTCATCTCGTTCATACAGGAGTATGGTAATTGCAAAATTAAAAGCACTTCAGCTAATTTTGGCTTATTCCTCAGAGTCTAGTCTTGAAGGTAGGCTTGTAATCACTAGAGCACACAGGAAAAATAGACCGCCGTGCATATTTTAGGTGGAAAATATCCAGCATTTTGTCGTCCCAGGGAAAGAGCCACCAGAGACACAGTGCTGACAGTAATACTGGAGATGTATAATGTAAATCAGCATGGAAAATGCTTTAAATGATTTCAGAGGTGCAGCTATATACCTTAGTGGATATGGCTGCCAAATGGATGTCTCTTATAGTTCTTTTGAGTCTGTTCCTTCACTATTCTTACATCTGCAAAGCATACTATTACACCCACATTTATATGTGTATTATTCTTCCCTGTTCTTTGAATGTTTTTCTAGTTATTAGGATTTCATTGGATTTTATTAATGACCTGAAATCAACAGTTTCTTTTTCTCTGCAGAAACAATGTAAACATATATATATCTAAGTTATGTGGTTGCTTTAAAACAAAAACACAAATTCAAATTGGACCATTATCTTACGTGGAATAGTTCTAGTTCTCTTTTTCTTTTCTTTTTGTGTTGTGATGTGACCAGGGCCGTAGCCATCATTTCAGAAGTGAAGGGGGACAGATTGTTCAGGCATAAGACGACTTTTGTTGAGTGATTTATCATCCTCTCACATTCAGTTGTGTGTCTCCTTAGCGACTAAAGAACCAAATAATCACAAACAACCACAGTATGGCACCCAGGGACTGACTCAAGTTCTTTAAAATTATCAAAATCATAAATTATCAAAATCAAAAGTTCGAGCTGCCAAGCTCTGGTTGAGTTAACAGAATGACCCTCAAGCATCTACAGGGTAAGTATCCAGATAATTAAGTGCCAAGTGACAACACTGAATGAATCTCAGTCACTCTTATCCTACAGACAACATGTCCTCAGTCAGTTATAATCTGTCCTCACCTGTGAGGCCTCTCCCTGACTGTCAGCGCTGCAGCCTGCTCTCTGTCCTGACTGCTGCGTGCTGCCTTCTCACTGCTCTGTCTATTCCAAAACAGACAAAAAAACATGCGCAAAGACATTTTAGAAGAGTAGTTCTGAAATAGTTGTGGAGATGAATAAATATATTTCCCTATAGCCATGAGTAACAATCTCTCCTCACCTGTGAAGCCTGAAGTTGCCTTCTGGTCCACCTTCACTCTCCTGGAAAAAAAAGAAGTACAAAGCAATAGTGAGCACAAATTCTGTGCAGAATTGAAGAAGCAGTGGGTGTTTTCCTAGCATGAAGCTAGCTAGCCAGCCATAGGTAACAATAAATTAATGTTCTTGCTCACCAAGCTTTATTGCCTTCGAATTAATTTGACATGATTTAGCGAACATTAACAACAGGAAACAGCTTTACTCATCTTATATGGTTTGTTTTGAAGAAGGAGTGCAGGGTTTTTGCCTCTTGCTGGCTGGTTTGCTGCCGTACATAATTCGTGGTACTTTGGTTAAAACCGACAGTTCAGAGCAGTGCTGCCAACGCACGTCTCAACTGTGTCATGTGATCACAAAAAGATGGAAAACGAGGTAAAACATGTTACAAATAAATTGAACAGTTGGAAAAAAGTGTGGGGAATGGGGTGTCTGGTGGCTCAGTGGATAAAGCAGGCACCCCATGTATGAAGGCAGTGTCCTCGCTGCAGCGGCCGTGGGTTTGATTACAGCTCGCGGCTCTTTGCTGCATGTCATCCCCTCTTTCTCCCTCTTTCACACTATCAATCTTCTGTCCTATCTAATAAAGGCAAAAATGCCAAAAAATAATCTTGAAAAAAGGAACAATTGAATTAACACACACACACACACAAAATAATAATGAACACCAGTATACTGTTAAAAAATTAAATTAAATTAAAAAAAGAAACTTGTTGACTAATAAAAAAGAACAGCTTCTTTACTTAAATCCTTGTTATTCAGCCATGAATACATTTTTTTAGCTCTTATTGATGGAATGACACAATCGTTTGCATTTACTTCTGCTGACATTTTGGAAAATTCCCTTACAATTTGAACAACATTTCAAAGGAAACATAGCTAATGGCAGTTAGTAGAGGTTAACTATTTTCTCTGAGCCTTGGAAAAAATAAAAACAAAATTCCTCTGGGCTTGATCAGCAGTATAGCTGGGGGGAGAAGGCGCTGGGATAGTGCTGATCAAGACTTGAAACTGGGCACTTCACAGCCATTTATTAGGTGCAATTACATCTCAGCAACCCGTGGTTAAGCTGATCATATGTTCTGTAAGTGCTCCACTCTTGTTGACTTCCTTTAAATGTCCTTTTTTTTGGCAATTAGTTTCAAATCAAAAGAATCAATGAAAAGGAGCTTTCATCGAGCCCACGGTCCAGGACATACAATCAATAGCTTTCAGAAGAGTTGTGAAAGCCAACATCAAAAAAGGCTATTTACATTCCATACTCTCCTATCTCTGTGAAAATGTGACAGTCCAAAAAGCCTGCAGAAATGAACACTGCTCTCCTTTTATATATATCCAAAAATGCTTCATGTTATGCTCCCTTGGTTTTGCCCAAAGAGCATTTCCTGGCACTGAGGTGTCAGCATTAAGGGAACGGCTTGAATTGATTGTGCATTGAGGTGCAAGTGACAGAAGTTAAATGTATCCGCTGGAAGGTGTCTGTGATGGCTGCATCCCACTACCATTTTGTCATGCGGCACAGTCCAACTCCAGAGGCCGGCGGCTGCTATTGAGTGTCTTCAGGATCCTGATTTAACCAGGCGTGTGCCTTTTTTTTATTTTCGGGTTGTAGGCGCGCATGGGATGCCCTGGCTGAAGGGTCCCAGGCTGATTGCTGGTTACTGGGGTTTGATTGGTTCTGCTTCTCTCCCCACAATGGGACTAAATTCATGGGACGGCACGTAACAGAGGGGGATTGACCATATTGTCCAGAGGACAGTAACCAAAGCAAAGGATGAATGAGGGCTCGTGATTTGTAGTTAGCGGAGAACTTGATGTGATTGTAGTGACTTCTGGAACCCTCTCTTGTCCCCAGGAAAGTGGATTTTTTTTTTCTTAGTGTTCTCATCTCTAATGTTCTTTCTCCCTCTCTTAGTGTCGCTCCCATTCTTCCTTTCCCACTTTCTGATGGACTGAAAACCAATGCTTTGTTTTCTTAGTCCTTTCTCATTACTCTTAATCCATTTTGACAAAGTTCTGTTATTTCATTAATCAGCTGGAATGATGATTACCCCTGAAATTTTAAGATAAAATAAACTTTATTGTCCTTAAGGAAATTTGAAATTAGTGCACCTGCAAAATACATAATGAAACACAAAGACAAACAATATACAAATCATCAGTACAGATAACAGGAAGGCTTGAAAGACAATTAAAATTGAAAATGAGGAAAACTGCACAAACCCTATAGGAAATGTAAATACATTTTATGAAGAAAATCTCTCTGTACCGCTCTATGAGGCCCATGTCGAAAATGCATTTTTACACATTACACATACTTATAATGTATGGTGCCATATAATCATAGCTATAAGCACTTATGTTTATTTATAATGCTTTATAAAAATAATCATACTCATTATCAACTCCTTATGATGCACATTTCTATAATGAATTATAAACATACTTATAATGTATTATAGCGTGCAAATAGTTACAAGCATTTTTAAATATTCAGAGTGCTCTGCTCGAACCAGGCTAGCAGCAGAATCAAGGTGTCAGTGTATATGGTGTTAAGCCAGCTGCTATTTAGCTCAATCACCAGGTTAACTGTTTGGAGTTTGAATGTAAACAGTTGTCTCCAGTGTTAAAGTCAGTTATGTCATGTGTCCAACCATCCACCATGCACTTCTGCAACAAAATCAAAAACTATCGTAGAAGGTATTTATTTATTTATTTTGGAGGGCATGCTTGATGTTGATTGTCCAGTATGTTAAGCCATGTCTAAGATGATTTTCTGTCACAACAGACAAAAAAGTTTTCTGAATCTGAAATTGCAACATTACACTACTTTGCTGGTAAACACAGGTCCTTTTAAGCATTTGGACAAATGACCAATGTTGCATTTATCTCCCCTGTTCTCCCAGTAGCACACAGTAGCTCTGTTTATTTGTTGTATTTTGACAGAAATGTACTTGAATGTAAAATGCACCCAATAATCTGTCTTGTGTGCTCTTGTTATCCAGTCCTGACTACAGAGGGCAAAAAACATTCACATGGAGGATGCTGATTTCCCAAGCAGGGAAGGAATAAGTGCTCTTGAGATGACATTGAATGAACATTTCCTCACTGCCCTACCTTTCCAATTTCCTCTACCTTCTGGAGAAAAATTAAGTTAATTAATTTGTTGGGAAAACACAGCAGTAAAAACCACGGCTCACGATGCCAAGCTCAATTTATCTCCTCCCTACACTTGCTTGAGGGCTATATTAAAGCATGTCGTTGGGAGCACAGGAAGAGACCACAATTACACTCTGCTTGCATGCTGGAGCTGAAGAGTATCATTTAAGCATGCGTGCTACGTCTCAATCAGACATGAGGTGCAATCTTTTTTAATCAAACACCATATTTTAAAAGGACAGGGGAAGGATTTGTGAAATGCTGGGTTGTGACTGTATTTCTTTTTTTTCCGCCTTTCCCCCATGCTCTTTTTAATCAGCACCGGTGTCACTCTTCCTACAGGCTGATCACTGCAGTATTTGACAGTTTGTGTCCATGGAATTAAATAGAGACGTGATTTGCATGTGACATTGAGGGTTTTAGTGCTTCAAATTGTATCTCCCTGGAATTAGCATGCAGACAAGCCGATCTGTATGTATGCGGCTGCTCTGAGAGGTTCAAACCACTGCTTTGTGTTGGGGCAAGAGGTTATGTAGAGACTAGAGCCAGCCCTCTCTTCATCTCGACACTTACCTACCTCTTTTGTACTCCAGAATTGATGCACTCAATAGTACAGTAGGTTTTCTTTTAATCTTGCTGAATTGATGCCACTGCTTTTTGTCCACCTTAGCTCCAGGTTCAGAATAGATGCTCTCAACGGTGGGTGCTCTTTTGATATCATCAATGAATCTTACACATCCCCACCCTCTCCCCGCCCACCCCAATTTTTTGAAGCACAAATGTACATCCTGCAAGATGTGTAACATGAGAGTTTGTGTTCCTCGCACCGCAGTAATCACGCAAGATTTCTTGAAGGATTTCTTTCTTCAATCAGAGTTTTCTGAATTGGGAAAATGTTATCTCATTCTCTTTCAATCAATTCTCACCCCAAAGCAGCATTCGGACACCTATTATATTTCGACTCAATATGATGCTCTCACTCTAAATCAATTTTGTGCCTCAGAAGGTTCACTTCACTTCTCGGAAAAAAAAAAAAAAAAAAAAAAAAAGGACCGGCAAAACTCTCCTGGACAACCGAGGTAATTCTGAAAGGTTCTCGAATGCCTTTTCACCTTTGTGCTGTCTGTAACATCGACAATGATTCTCTCAGATGTGAGCGAAAGAAAGGGGTTTTCAAAGGAGAGGCTTTGCCAAAGTGCCTTTAAAAGTGACTCCGTGCCTGAAGGACCGTGTCTCAAACTGTTTTGCTTAGTGTTGCTGCCGACAGTTCAGCGCTGCCTGTTGCGTTCCATGTGTTGCTTTTCATCAAGAGCAGTCAGTGCTGTTGCTTATGGAGATGAGACCTATAGAGACTTTCATGTGTTGTCATTTTCTTACTATAGTACACTGTCACTTGAGCCTGCAGTCACCAGGAGAAAATGTTGCCATTGAATGTTTCAGGCAAACTATGAATACCTTTCATATGCATGTTTCATGCAAATCATATCAATGCTCCTAAAGTGACAATATCATGAGTTGACTTTGTCCTTTGCAGGTGGAGGGGATGTTGGATTGCGTGTCACCCAGGTGAGATACCTACAAAGCTACAGTTTGAAACAGATCACCACATTTTTTCTCAACTTTTCAAATATCATTGCTTGATTGGCACTGACCACCTCTAAATATGATGTGTGTCCTCCTGTGTCTGTTGTTGATGTTGATTCTGTGATGGCATGTCAATGTATGGCTGCTTAATGCATTGTGTCTTTTTAAAATACACTTTAATTTTTACAGAAAATGTACAGTTTCTGCTTGTTGGATGCACACAGTCTTTTTCGAAGTAAAGTTAGTAAAACTTGTCCATACTCATTTCAAATTCCTAAATTAGCCCAGCTTTATCTTTAGGTGTAACTGTGCAACACCAAAAGTTACCTTTGATGTGCACATCAAACACTGTTGAACAGTGTGAGGTGAAAATGTGGCCAGAAAGAACTGGTCAGGGTGATATTGTATGCCTTTGGCTGGCTGGACAGCACCGAGCCCATCCACATGATACACATATGGGCGGTGTCACTTGAGAACGTGGCATGTACGTAAAAAGCGTAATGATGTAATATAAGGAGTGAAGGGGAGGTAGATAAGTCTACACCTTACCATGTGTCTCCTTCCCCTAATCCTAACTACTCGCGCCAGCATCTGCTGTTATTGACATCCTGGCATTGGTTGCCATGTGCTTTTGTTGCATAAAAATAACCACATGCAGCAAAATCCCACCATTAACATTTGATGACGTCCTGAGCGCTATCCTGGAACTTAAACAGCTGACGCAGAAGGATACCTAAAATATAATAAAACATGTGAAAATCCTCTAACAAAGTGGCAACATGTGACGAGTTGGGATGAAAAAGTGTTGGTAAAACACCTCTGATTTATGTTTATTTTCTTGGCTTAACATTCATACAAGATGCAAACAACAGCAACAGGTGAAAGTATAAATGTTATTGTAAACATTTGTTTACACAGAGCTTATTTTCTGCCAAATCCAATGAAAAAAACCCATAGGCTTTTTTACGAGGGAACCATTGCAACACTAACTTCCCTGTCAGTCTACAGAAAAACATCATCCCTTGGACACTCTGTGTGGATTGACTGGAGCCAGCCTCAAGTGGCCATTGGAGGAATTTTAGTTTTTGGCACTTCTGCATTGGCTTCATTTCTCAGCTGGAGGTTGCTGCTTGATTTAGTCTGATCTTGCTGTCATTCACTGCTTACATTTTTCTTATTTAACTTTTGTAAATAGGATTTCTTAACCATACCTTATACTTATGTTTGTCATAGTAGAAGTTTTGGCCAATGCAAAAATGTTGCACATGAGCAACATTTGTTAAAGATACCAAAATAATCAAATAAAATGTATGTTTAATAAATTTGTGTGAGAAATTATTTACCTTTCCATACAGTATTTAATCATTCTCAAGCAAAATAATTTACAGGATTTTTTTTATTTTGTTGAATTTGTTAATAATGATTTAATATAAATGATCTTAAATGGTGTCATCTGCCCAAAGACTGGTGTGAAATTACACACTGATCTGCTGGCAAATGCACACATATTGCCATTAGTAGCCAGAAGGCAATATATTGGTGGAAATGTGTAGAAAAGCATTTATCTAATCATGTCTGAAATCACCGGCGGAGATATAGAATCAATAAATGTGTTTTAAGCCCTGTACCTTATCTTGAGACTTTAACATTAACCTTCCATTAACCATTACACAAGCACTTAATTGAACCTCAGTCAATAATGTTAATTCTGAAAGGCCTTTGCTTGAGTTTTAGAGACATGGGTATTCATATTATGGTAAAGTGGCGATCTTTGGAAGGGGCCATTAGAAGTTGAAGAAGCTAATCCAGAGTGAAATATTTCCGGCTGCGATGAGTTATGACACTGAATGTGTTGCTTTGCACTACTCTGAGTGAGAGGTCAATGCCTTTAAGGACAGTGATACCAAAGTGATGGGGAGACCCTCTGTCACACCTCAACCTCCTGCTCTAATTTGGCCCAGTGGAATACAACAAATGGTGTGCATAATTGAACATTACTTCCCTGATGATTTCTGGCAGGCCTGGCGGGGATTCTCCTAGGTCAACACTTATGTCACTTTAAGGGGAAAAATGGGACTAATTTTGCTCTTTGATCTCTCTTAAATGATAATAGAGGCCAAGAATCATTATCAGTCTTTAAGGAAAGTAACTCGGAGAGAGTGACTTACATATATCATTTCCAACATTACCTTCCTTCCAAGTCCAAGAAAGTATGGAGCAGTAAGCCTGCAAAGCAAAACGGATACAGTAATAACACTGGCCGGTGATAAAGTGACTGGGAGAGAAATATCTCTGACACCATTAGAATAATGGTAAAATGGAATTTCAAGCTGAAAATGAAGCATTCTTGTCCAACAGTTCCTGAAAAATTTGTGGTTTATTCAGAGTTTGAGTCTGTCACATTGGCCTACTGATTTTTAGCTCTGAAAACACAATAACATAAAATCATATGATCTTCCTCTAACTTATGCGAGGCACCAGCCTGTTCTCACTCAGAACGTTTTTAGGACGAGTGTGATGGCAAAAGCCACCTTCCGCGTGGCTGGATCGAGCCAGATGTGACAGAACCGGTGGCATTGTTATCATACACTGGTGAACGGCTGGGCCACCCTGGACGCAGCCATGTGCAATACGCACAGGTAGTGTCACTTGAGAGCACAACAGGGCAGAACTGGGCAACCACGTAATAGAAGGAGAGCGCTTATAGTGCGGCTGGGAGGGGAGGTGGATTGGTCCTACAAACAACCAACTTCTGTACGTGAAATTTAGTTGTTTGTGGGACCAATCCTAAGGCCTTAACAGGTGCCTTTTTTGCTGAAACCAGCGGTATTTGACAACTTTGGAATGTCCCATATTAGATGTTTTTTCTACATTAGGTATTTTTGGTTTTCAAAACACAGCTGTAAACTGTACTGAGTTACAGTAAACAAAAAGAGAAATTAGTGTTGTAAGAAGAGAGAAAATTATTTCTACGTGACAGAAACGGATAATTATAAGTTATTCTCTCTATTCTCTCAATAAATTATACTCTCAAGAAAGAGTTTCTACTCTTGAGACCCAACACTCATTACTTATATTAATTACCTTATTTACTATATATTAATATTGCATATAATTTGGCAGTATTTTGTCTAAATGGGTAACAAATTTGTTTTACATTCTCAAAATAGCTCAATCAAATCTTGGAATGTAAAATAAAGCCATCAAATGAGCTTAGACAGGCCAGTCTCAGGTATTTATTGATATAAAAACATGTTGAGTGTGATTCTGATTGACTGGCTCCACAGCCAACAGTGGAACACAGAGCAGAGGGCTGATTTGGTTTGATTTCCATTCATTTAGTAGAATCCAGAGCCTTTCCTATCCACGCTGCCATTTAAATGTGGATGAACTCGCCTATTTTTACCTTTTGCGGGATCTTATTTCATGTAGGGAAAAAGTTTGGCGGCATGATTCATCACAATTTCCCCAAATGCTGCTTGCAAAAAAAAAAAAAAAAAAAATTTAACATGCAATTACCATGTCAGACAGTAGGAAGAAATGGCTTCAGCTTACCGAGGGCTCTGTGACAGGTGCATTGTGGGAGAATTGATTCTTACATAGGGGGTAAGTGAATTGTCATTACCTGTCTGTTTCTTATGACACTTGGCTGGGTGCCATCTGATTTGTTACAGGAGTTTTGAATTGGCCTGCCGCCCTCGCTCCAGCTAGCGGCTGACTCTCCAGATTAGCAGGGGGAAGATATGAGCCTTCTCTTCACAGGTCAAGAGCTCAGCCACTCAGAGGTTACACATCAGTCAAGCAGGGTGTGAGATTTGTGAAGTTGAGCAGCAAAAATGCAAGCGTGATAGATGTTTGCTTTTCTCTCTTTGTGCTTATTCAAACATCACTAGATGGACGGGAGCACGGAGGAGGAAGAAAGGGAAAAAAAAAGAAGAAAAAAAAGAGATGTGGGATGGCTGCTCTGCTTGGAATGGTCGTCGATTCATTGTGTAAACCGCGGCGAGAGGGATCAATACAATATATGTTGCCTCCATTAGCTTGATTAAAAAGGGGGATGGATGAAGGCTACGAGCTAAACAACTTTATTCCATGGATTATACAGGGATAAGGGCTCTGGCTGTAAAGAGGCGCAGATTAAGAGGAGACAGAGAGAGAGGGAGAGGAGCACTGCAGTGAGGGAGCAGGGCCGTCCTCAGACGGGCAGCACCAACTGTCCCAGCACCACATTTAACTGTATGGCAGCAACATTCTCTTAAATTTCTCTTTTATTTTCCCGTAATATGCTAACAGGAGGAATATAAGAGAAGTCAAGTCCAGATGCAAGAAATGCTCTTAACCATTCTAATTTGCTGCGATCAGGTGTGCTCAATGATATATCCCACCGATCATAAGTCAACTGTTAGCACAGGTAATACTCCCTAAACACTATATGAGGGCAGGTTTTGTGCCGTGTGCAAAGACTGTGACACATGAACAAGACTGAAAAGATGACATAAAAAAATAAGATTGTGAGAAGAAAAAGAACTTCTGAAACAGTGAAATACAAGATACAAGGTAGATATATCAGTCATTTTTTTTTAAAAGTAGTTTAAAAAAATCAACAAAATTGGTCCTGAGATTGACATAGGCCTACTTTTAAATAAACTCAAAGCAAAAGTATACTTGGAAATGTATTTAAGTATCAGCAGTAAAAGTGCACATGCAAAGAGGTATAAATTAATTTAATAAATTAAAGTAATTAAAAGAAAAATCAGCAAGTCTTCATACATACAGTATATATGAGAAGCTGGAGCCATGAAATGTTTTTGCATGAAAAATGACTTTAAAAAAGGAAAAAAATGTTGCCAATGAATTTTCATACTAATCATTTCAGTTGCACTTGTATACTTTTATATGGTTTGAGCACAAAAATCTTAATTTGTAGAGCAGTTATCAAATAAAAGTAGTAGAGTAAAAAGTACAATATTTCCCTCCTAAGTGTAGTGGGGTAGAACCCAGCTATTAGGGAGCATTCCTACAACATTAGCTAATGTTACCTCCAAGTTGCAATAATGTTTTAAAGAAAACATTTTAATCTAATGTTCAAAGAACGTTTTAAGGATGCTCATCAATTCAAATAATGCACCTTTAAGGTTAAATGCTCATGTCATGGTGTATTCCAGCCTCAGCTTTAAAGGTTAAATTACCAAACAGCTGTGGGTAAGAAAGGCACTTTTTTTTCATGTCCGCTCCATCAGTAGGACCACCACTCAACTCAGCTGAACACACGAGATGTATGTGTTATATCACTCCATGATTGAAACCATCTTTGCCTTTGAAAAGAAGATGCACCACATTAAGTAGTTCCTTATTTTAACTCAAAGCAGGAGCAACTCAAAACAGTATAAGGTATGGATTAACCATTAATGAAATTCATTAATTTATCTAAATAAATCAGAGACCAAACTTATCACAAACTTATTTTGAAGATGTTTCAAGAGAACGTTACACTACCTTTAAAAAGAATGCTCTGTGAACTAAAAGAAAACTTGCCTCTGAAAACATTGCTGTAACAGTGCATTGTAACATTCTAAGAACATTATTAGAAAAAAACATTTTTTTAAATTTTATGTTACCTATTTAAAAGAAATGAGGAAAGTGTACAACTTTGCATTTACTATTTTGCTATAATAATAATAATAATAATAATAATAATAATAATAATAATAATAATTCTTCTTATTATTATTAAACTAATTTTACTGCAATTGAATTTAATGATAGAAAGAACACATTGATGAGTCATTTTTAAAAACTCATTGAGAATGAGCTCAATCAGAGAGCAATAACTATTTAAAAAAGGAAAGAATAAGAAAGTGGATTGTGTGTAATGCACAAAATAACCCAAAGCACAAACAAAAGTCAGTAATGATTTTGACGCTGCATTGTGGCTGTAGGTATCTTCGGCAGTTTCTTGGGGTCAAATGGGGCTCAACAATTGAAGGGCCCAATGCTGGACTGGGCCCTTGGATGATACTGAGAATTATTGACCTTTATTGTGTCAAACCTTTGTATTTTAGGCTCAGCTTGTGTGGCCTGTTGTCAGGACCAGAACCAGCTGCAATAAGATGACACATGTCTCAGGTTCAGGCTCTAGTTGGGGGAGGATGACAAAGAGTACAGTGGGGAAGAAAGATAAAATGTATAGAAGGGAAAATCTGTTGAGCAGTGGAGGTGTGGGAGTGAGGGAGTGAGTAGTGAGGCTGGCAGGTAATCCGGCTGATAGGTGGCAAAGTGCTCGCTGGCCTCTAATAACAAAAAGACTAAGAAAATTGTCTAAAAACTATGGAAATGTTATGTTATGTTATTATTGTATATTTAAAACTATGCCACAAAAATGTAATACATTTATTATTCAGTTTAGGGTTAATAAACTGACTGGCATTTTCATAATTTTCCAGAATTTTCAGCCTTTGTCACAATCTGCACATAACACTTTGTACTTCTCCTTAATTACATTTTGTATCATGTCAGGTATCTCTGTTGTCCACGTAATTCTGGATTATTTTTATGTTTCTGTTTAATTCACCCTTGCTGGATCCGGCTGTATCTCCATCCATACGAACACATGAGCTTTGCTTGAGCACCATCCAATTTTTTTATTTTATAATTATTATTTTTTGAAGTTTTAAAGCCTCCGAAGATACCAAAAAATTCAAGGGATTAGTCTAAAACAATGCGACTCATGAAAAAGTGCATGTATTGGATTGGCATGGTTTGACTGTTTCACTCTGTGGGTCATCTTCAGCTGACTCTACCTCGCTGCCCTACCAACTGTCCTGGATTCCAGCAAAAAATTCAAAATCTGCACTTGAGGCTCACATCCTTAAATTGCTCCTTTGTTTCCAAGGTTGCTGGGTGAGGGATCTGATCTGGTCAGATGGATGGAGGTTTTGGTCAAAGTTCATATCACACAGCAGGCTCATTAGCTGATCACACTCTGCTGGGCCTTCAAAGCTGTAAAAGCTGGCCCAGGTACTGACTTGTCCTCCCTCTTACTCCTGCAGACATCCACCCTGTACTGCTGGTTTCAGTTTTGTTTTGTTTTGTTTGTTCATTTTTGTATGGTTTAGCTTTGGTAAATTATAATTGTTTTTACTAAATCTCTTGTGTGGACTCCGTCCTTGTCACATTGACTGAGCCAGTTTGTGACAAGTATAACTAACAATCTTTTGATCTCACATATTTTTCTGAGTACATACTAATATACACTAAATTCATAAAAACTGAAAGTACATAAAGTCAAATCTTAACAAAATATTCCTGTATACTGAAAAGAAAAGAAAGGGGGGAAAGGGGTGGGAAGGTGGATGAGTGCCACAAACAATTGACTTCATGTGAGAGTTTGGAGTTCAATTCAGGTGTGGATGTCTGTTTTTTTCCTACATCTTACTGTGTGCCTCTTTTGCCTGAACCTAATTGTCTGTGACTTTGTTGCCTAATTCCATCCATCGTGACAGTCCGAGCTGTTGTGTAAACATAAGGACTGTGCTGCGTCATCCTACCATGTGCATTTGTTGACATCACCGTAACGGCATCCCGGAGCGTAAACAGCAGAGGGATACCTAAAACATCATAGGTAGATGCATGAGATCCTGACAGAGTGGCACCATGTGACGAGTTCAGAGTGAGAACGTGTTGGCACTGACCACTTGTAGGAAAATCCCAGTTGTAATAAACTGGAATTTCCCTTTGATTCTGTTAGAGAATATTATCTACTACCACCTTTGTAAAATATTGTATTTTAGGTTGCATTCGACCTCAGCTTGTATTTATTGGAACATTTCTGTTAATCACAAATTATTTTAACTTTGTCAATAGTCTTCAATAGGTATCAATGTGATACTGAGCACACATCATGAGCAGAGAAGCTATAAAGCCAGTGGCAGCCTGCTGCCATATTTGTTTTACAGATGGCTCCTTTGTGCTCTCTGGACTGTGGAAGTCTGCTGCTGACTCAGGTAAATAGGTCGGATGTACAGTGGTGCTGGCCTCTGTCCACAATGACCCACAGAGAGATGAGAGTCTTTCAATTCACTGACAAAAGTGTTGAGACTCTTTTTATTCTGGCCTGAAATCTGATCGGAGAGAAGAGAGAAGTCTCCAAACATTGGGCTGCTCTGTAAAAAGTGTCTCAACTCCACATGTGGGGAGGACCGCTTCGGTTCTTTAGTTCGACTACAGGACACACCCAGGCAGCAGAACAAACATGAGCACTGTCACTGTGTTTGGCATCTGAGATGACTGAGTGTGCAGCGGGCACCCGGGGAGTGACATCAGCAGGGTCTGATGCAAGGTGTTTATATGGTGAGGAAGTATATTTAAACAGGAGTTAAATACTCATGTGAAGGATGTTTATTTAAATGCTCACATTTATTTGGACCCAGAACCAGGTAAGTCTTCAAAGGATATCATATGATTTGTTATTAACAGGATGTTATAGGCAGTACCAACTACTACAGAGTTAGTAATAAGTCCAATAAGTCCTGTAAAATAGTACAATATAGTCTTGATCCATGAAGGATCAAATGTTTCCTTAACCCCTTTAAACCAGAGTACATTGGGGTTTTCCCATGAGAAACATGAGAAAAAGGCAATGAGAAATGTAAAAAGAAATGACCAGACAATTTGGAAAAAAAATTGGAAAAGTACAAGAAAAATTACCTGAAAATTAGGGAAAAAAAGAAAAAAGCTGAAAACAACAACAAAAAACAAGGAAATCTCACCAAAAAAGAACTTAAAAAATACATAACATAAATGCACATTCGAAGAGCTCTAAGTCATAAGAGGATGTTATAGCAAGTACCTACTACTGCAGAATAAGTTCAATAAGTCCTGCAAAATATTCAAATGTAGACTTGATCTATGGAAGGTCAAATGTTTCCTTAACCCTTTGAAACCCGAGTAAATGGGCTTTTTAGCCCTATAGCATGAGGAAAAGGCAATGAGAAAATTAGAAAAGTGTCATTATTATTATTATTATTATTATTAAATAATTTTAAATGAATAATAAGGATAATTCTAGATATCGTATTTGGACATTTTCCGTAGCTTTTTTAAAAAAAGATTGATTCTCCAAATTTACTTATTTCCTGCAATTTGTGGAACATTGGAACATTTCTTGCCAAATTGCTCATTGCCTCAAAGAAAATCAGTTTACTCAGGGTTCAAAAAGCTTAAATACTTGGGAAGACATCAGAGCGCAGCACAAGAAGTGATGTGATAAATCCAGGTTTCTAAGGGTCGCAGTGCTGTCTGGTGTCTTCATGAAATGTTGAGGACATGAGAATGATAAAACTGGCAGCTGCAGTTTGATCAGTTAAGAAAACCAAAAGGCAAATAAAACTGCAAATGTGGGGCACCCTGATGGCCCAGAGGTCTAAATTGTTGGTTTGCATCTAGCCCAAGGAGCTTTGTTACATATCACTCCCCATCTATCTCCTCATTTCCCCTTATGTCTCTACTGTCCACTTGATAAAGAAGCCCTAACATGCCACAGAGAACCTCCAAACATTGGTTATTCCTGCAGGATTCCTGTGCTCGTGTCCCCAGACTACTGCGTTAAAAGAGGAATTTTCTGTGTCATCAAACGGTCCTGGTACAGGAGCGTCCATGTTGGTCCAATAACCGTTCTTTTGCCATGGTGACGCACCCATATCACTTTGCAAATGGCACAAAGCTGAAGAGATTAACCTGGCTTAATTAGAAATACAATAACCTGCTGGTGACAAAAGTCTGAGTCGTCTTTCAGCGGCGGGCAGGAGAGGTGACGATGGAGAGGAGCACAGGGATTGACTCAGGAGGTCTGTTCAATATTCCCCCCAAGCCGTGAACACAAAGGCGAAAGCTGGTGCACTTCCTTCACTGTTTTCTTCCACCCCCTGAGCCACAGAGAAAAGTGGACACTGTGCAAGAAACAGGTCTGATCAACAGACCACAAAGTTTTAATTGACACCTTAAGGCCCAGTGACAGGGCCTGGCATTGAGAGGACAAGTGGCACTCAAACATGCTGGGACTGCAGTCAACAGAGGCACTTACTATGTATATATATATATATATATATATATATATATATATATATATATATATATATATATATATATATATATATATATATATATATATATATATATATAGTGTTGCTGTAAATGTTTTATATATTTGTAGTTAATGCAGAAAAAGCAAAAATTTTATTTCCTATATTTTCTTATAGAGTATGTAGACTGCTTCTGACTATTTTACAAAAAAAAGGAAAGAAAAGAAAGTCATGATGGAGATGGCAAATATAGCAAATAGCACCCATTTTAATCTAACGTGAGTTCTCTAACATAGGCATATTTATAAGGTGGCAATCTAAATTCCTGGCAAGGGCCTTTTTCTGCCCAACATATTGGTGGAGGGCCCACTCTCTCTATGGGCCCCCTGACCCCATGAGCTGCAGTGCAGCTGGCCTGCCTGCATTGACTGTATTTACATCCCTGCCATGTCCACATGGTGAGGAACTGTAAATTTACTGCTATGAAAGTGACAATGGTAACTACAAGAGACAAAAGTACATTTAAAGAGTTTAATAACAATTAATAACTGTAAACACACTGAGTGATGATTTACTTTTGCAACATTACAGAAGGCCAGGGGCCAGTTGCAGCAGCCCCATACAGGTGTCTAGGATTTCAGGACATCTCTCTGATTTGTGGATGTTTCTGGGACTTTAAGGCATTTTTAGGATATTAGAACATTCCTAGAATTTTCAGACATTTTTAGGATATTACAATGTTTATAGACATTTCCTAAATTCCGAGAAACATTGTACAATCCAAATCGTAAGATGTTTCTAGGATTTTAGGAAATGTCTATGATTTTTCTTAGATTTTGGAACATTTCTCAGATTTTTTTATTTTTTGTTTTAGGATGTTACTAAGATTTTAGGACATTTTGGGGCATTTCTGGAATTTTAGTAAATTTGTAGCATTGTAGGACATTTTTAGTATTTTTAGGGCCAAACACCTGACCCTAACCCTCTAAACCAAACCTTAAAGTTTCTCTGGACTAAACTAACTCCACTCACTAAAGCAACACCACACTTTCCAGTTATTCGTGTGAGTCTTTGCATCTCAATTAATGCTGGATGTGCCCCTGATCCTCTTTGTTTCTCTGTCCCTCTTTATGAATCAGGTTAAATTTCCGCCTCAGAGTGTGCCGAGTGCAGCTTTAATCGAGGACAGACAAACCGCTCTTTTCAGTGATACTTTAGCAGCCAAAGCTGGTGTGGAGAGGGGACCGGAGCACAAGAAAAGAAAGTGGATATACCAGGTGGCGCTACACTTGAAAATCTCATTATGTGTTCAGGGACACAATGTGGGGACAAGGTGGTGAAGACGGAGTGACAAAGGAAAGCACCTTCCTCACTTCCCTTCACCTGGAGAGGGCCCTGTACAGCAGCCACGATGAGCATGAGTGCTCGAAAATGGATCGAATCACAAAGAAAATATCATTTTTGCGATGATGAGATAACTAGTTATGTTACAGTTTTGTTTTTTATTGAGAAATTATCACATTAGCTGCTGTCAGAGCAATCCAGTTGCAGTGTGACACTTAAACTAACACTGCTGATTAACATAGGTTTTGAGTGTTTCTCATTATGTGACCCATGCACTCATGTACTGAGGATACACTCCACATATGAATGATGGAGAAAGACTTTGACCTGCCCCCTCCCCCCATTGCCCTGTTATATTACTTCAACTCTGAGTTTAACACTTAGTTTAAGATGCTCCCCCCATGGCTGCCCCAGAGTCCATGCCCCTGGACTGAGTGACAGACAATGCTCATTTAAAACACAAAAGCACATAGACTCTCATTCAGACTACAGCTGCCCTCTTTCAGACCTGTATTCTAAAGCCACTTTCTGTTGTCCCCTGCTCAGGTTTTTCCCCACGGAGGGAAATAAAGCTGGGCCCCACTGCACTGCATTTGGTGTGAGGGGAGAGAAGGGCTCGCCTGTTTGAAATAAAGAAGGAGAAACCTCTCCACTGAGAGGACACCTTAGAGGTGCACCTTTTGCTTTGTCCTGGGCAGTTGGCTGGAAAAATGGAAGGCGAAGTAGGAGGGGAAAACATCATGCAGGTGGGCGATTCATCCCTAATGTGTTTATGAAAGATTCTTTGATAAAAGGGGGGTGGGGGGGTTGGGGGGGACGTCTGCTGCTTTCCAATGAGCTTTTTGTCGCCCCCCCCAAGTTTCCGATTTTGCACCTTACAGGCGAGCGCCTTGTGTGCCTCCAGCCACCCCACTCACAAAACCTACATGTGTGTGTTGTTGAAGGTAAGCCAAGCTGATTTACCTCTCTGGGTGAGGGTGGGAGATTCACCTGTGAGATGATGAGTTTGGACCTGTGTGCTTGCTGTAGGGAGAACATCTGAATTTATTTTACAGTTAAATTTTAAGTTTTTCTTTGCTGTGAGTTTCCTTCATTTGGTTATCATGTGGCATTGCTGAATGTAAAATGCAGAGTTATCCCATATCATCCTGATTTCCTTGGTGCAGTTCGGTCTGTCATGATGTGATAAAACCAAATATGAAGCTGTTACACGAATCTGTATTTGCTTTCTTCTGGCTAATTTACTTTATGTCATGTTGCAGATGAGTTGCTTGTGCTATTGTATTTGGTGTTTATCTATATTATTTAAAATTATTTGCTTAGAATTATTAACTGATATAACAGGTTCTAATGTTAAACTTGTTATTTGACGAATGACATGTTGCAGCTGGAAATGTTCATGATAACAGTATTGTTATGACATTTATAGAAAAATGTAAATAGCAATAATCATGACATCAGTCATTTTTTTTATTTATCCTGTCTAGTTTTTTTTGCATTTGGGGGAAGACAAAGTGAGATCAAAAAGAAATGGAAACAGTTTAATATTATTGTCAAATGGTATTGTTAGCATGATAGTAGTAATCATATTTTTCATTTTCAATGTTATATACTTCAGATACTGAAATATATATATATAACTGTTTAGTAGTGCAGCAGTGCACCTGTCATTAACCCTAGGGTGTTAAGTAAAACTTTTTGGTCTGTTATTCATTTATCATTCTTATTCTTCTTATTATTTTATTCACAATATATTTATATTTATATTTATATTTATATTTATATTTATATTTATATTTATATTTATATTTATATTTATATTTATATTTATATTTATATTTATATTTGATCAACTGTGGCAAACTACATTCAAACATCAAAACAAATTCATTTTACAATCACAAAATAATTAATTTCAGGGCTTCAAAAATATCTATAGCTACGTATGTCCCCATGTGAAATGTGTTTGACTTATTAAGAGTTTCTTATGTCAGACAATAGGAATCCAGTCCTGTAGAGCTTGTTTACCTAACACATGTTCAAAAAACCTAAACAAAAAAATACATAATTTAATCTGTAAAAAATATTAATTGACCAGTGAGTTATTTATAGCTAAGATATGTGCAAAGAATGTGCAAGACAACAAAACAAATCATTTCGTTGCATGAAAAAAAGGTGTGAATTCAAACTCTTTGCTCTAAACTGCATTTTTGGGGTTTTACCTCTGATCATTTTCTATGAATACACATCTCCGAACCATCAGATAAATAAATAATAAAAAAAAAAAAAAACACACACATGGTGGAGTTGATAATAAATCAATGAGTTGACAGTGCTTTTGCAAGTTACTTTAGCTATTTTCAGATGAAAACTTTAAATTATTAAAGGTTTCATTAAAACGTAACACTGAAACATTTTTTAAAAATGGTGAAAAATGTTTTTAAAAAATCTGGAATTAATAAAAAAAATAGAATATTTTCTTTAAAAATGGACAGATTTATTGCAATGATCTTTTAATATTTATATTGTATATAAATTGTATTGTTTATAAATGTATAGAGAGTTTTAAGTTCAGAGTTATGAAACTGAATTAACATCATGTTGTGCCATTACTGACAGGAGTTGTGCCATTTTTCCATCTAAAGGAGGTGAAATGTTAGATTAGAAAGAATCGGTAGTCTATAGACAATACTGCTAGAAAATAATGCATACATTTCATTCCTCAGACACAAAAATTAAAAGAGGAGAATGTGAATGTAGCATGCTTGCAAATAAATACAAGGTGGTTTCAGAGTGTTTCCCCTTCATAACTGACTAAATGGGGCACAATAAACTCATGGATGACTAATATGACAGTGTTGTCTCGATTAACATGCTGGGAGAGTCTTGGTTTATGGAAAGCGCCTCATGGTTTTTGTTCGGACACAACGTGTGTCTGTCAGCTGTCAATAACCCCCCCCCAGCCGCAGTCCAGTCTCCATGTACAGTCAGGAACACTATCACACTGATAGTAGCAATGAGTGACAGACGATCAGCTGCAGCAGACATTATCCAGACTCAGCAGTCGTAGCATCAGCGCAGGGGAGAATAAGAACACTTGACTAGTTTTGAAAAGGAAGAGGAGGCTTTGGAGCAAAGGGGAGGGGTCCGTTTTTTATTCTTGCATGAGACACATTCTCTTTTTGCAGTGTATCAGAATACAGGATGCACTGTCTGATTTCTGTTCCTTTGCAACTATCTTGTCCTAATTCAAACCTCTTGTGGTTTATGTGGCCGAGATCCTGTTTCCAGCAGAGCCACCTGACCATGAAAAGAGTGTATGTGTCACGTTGCTGAGGAGCCAGAAACTCTGACAAGCAGCTGCTCTTTACACCCACGGAAACATGTATAGGACATGAAGCCAGAAGGGGGAAAAAGTCTTAGAAAATCAATGATCGATAGCAACAAATTTGGATTAAGTTATGACAAAAGTCACTTCCGTGCACTATTATGAAAAAATATGGGGCAGTGCTGCACATGGGCAAAGACTGCAACGTTTGTCACACTGTAAAATCTGACGAGATGATCTTACTTAAAATAATCTTGGAAACCAGTTGCCTTAAAAAGGGAAAGTAAGTTTATCTGTAAATCTTAATTTTTCTTTACTTTATATAGAGTTGTTAAGTTTACTCAGAAGTTAAGTGTATTTACTGAAGTTTGTGATGTTGTTGCAACTTAAAATTGTGATTATGTCATTATCTTGTTCTTTCTAAGTGTTGCAGCTTCAACAAACCAAGTTAGTCCGACTTAAGCTGATCATGACAAAGATTTTTCCGATTATAGAGTTATGCAGGTTCTGTTTTGTTAACATTGTTAATCATAACAATGATTTAATTAAACTTATCATATTTTAGTTGCAACAAGTTACAACAATTAAATTAATATTACTAAACTGTAAGGAAAATTAAAAACTGGATATAAAGTAAACCAAAATTAAGACTTATAGCTATATGTAGTCGTACGTACATCTGTCAAGGCAATCAGTTTCCTAGATTAAAAAAACAATTAAGATCAACCTGTCATTGATTAAATTAATCTTGTCATTTTTAATTTGCAAAAACTTCACAAAATTAAGTTAATATAACCAGAATGTATGATCAACTTATCAGATATCGCAATGATAAAGCTTAGTAAACTTGGTTTACTGATGTTGCCAAAACCTAAAAAGATTAATTCAATTAAACTGTCATTTTTACGTTGCAACAACTTCACAAAATTAAGTTATTAAAACCATATTGTGAGGAGACTTAACAACTGGACATTAAGTAAACCCAAATTAAGATTAAGTTTTTATCTGTCAAGGCAATGAATTTCCTAGATTTTTTTTAAAATTAAGATCAACAACTAAACTTAGTTTACAAAGTTGCTAAAAATGAGAAAGATTAATTTATTAAACTTGTAACTTGTTAAAAGTTGCAAGAACTCAATAATGAAGTCAATATAACTGAATGTTATGTATTTTTTTCCTTTTTCTTTTTTCTTTTTTTTTTTGGCTTGTCTGGATAGGACAGATTAAGCGTAAAAGGTGGAGAAGAAAGGGGACAACATGCAGCTAACTACATTTAATACAATTTAAAGTAAAACATAATATAATAAAAATAAAACAATATAAAGTAAACCAAAATTAAGACTAAGAGATAGTTTACATCTCTCAAGGCAGTTGGTTTCCTGCCTCTCAAGGCAGTTGGTTTTCCAAAATTTTAAGCAAACTCAGCAATTAGGTATAAAGTAAACCAAAATTAAGACAAACAGCTCTATTTACTCACATTTTTCAAGGCAGTCAGTTTCCTAGATTTTCAAGTAAAATCAATTTGTCAGATTTTACAGTGCCGAGAGGAAGCTGTTGTCAGGAATACATTTTCAAGTTCAGAGGAATCCCACAGATCCGGTGACCTGGCTTATTGTTATCACTGAATGTGACTGGTTTCCATCAGGATGGAGGATAAAACTTCTGGCTTGTGGGCAAAAGGCGGGCGTCTTTTGTCCTCTCACGAGCCCAGTTATCTTCTGACAGCTCAGAGAGGGCAGGGAGCCATATTATTGGCCATACACCTCAAACAGTAATTTGTGTCATATTGTAATATTATTCGCACCATTTTATTTCTTGAATCAGGAACACTTGCCTCTATTATTCCAGTCATGTGAGGATAACACTACAAACAAAAGCACGTCACCTTTTTTTTTAAACAGGGATTCGTTTTTTGGGGAGTATTGTTACAGAACCTGTTTTGAATGGTTTCAGTTCAAGCAGACTGTGATCTGCCATCACTGCAACATCACAATGTGGCTTATGCTTCAAGTGCTGTTGTGTGTTGTTATTGCAAAAGGAGAAAATTGACCTTAAAGTAATTAAAATCAATGACACATTTTAGCACAGTGGAATTTCATCTTGTATTTAGAATGTTTCATTCAGTGTTAAGTTAATTAAAATCCCCCCAAAAATTAGTGAAGAGGTTGTATTGACTAATTTGGCACCAAAATACCAAAAGACTCATTTTGTGCTGGCTCTTTTGAATGAAATTGCCACCTGTTGTCTCTCCTCTTACCTCTGTGCCTTCTGCACTGCGTCAAACATGATGAAATTATTAATAAGGTGAATTTCAAGGTCAGGAAGATGCTGAACTGTTGGAGTGCTGCTTGTGTTGGTGTTAGCACTGCCATGAAATAAAGAACATACTGAGCTAAATCTCCCAACTGACAAACTGAATATAGCAAACGATGGAAAATAAGTTTTTTAGTTTAAACGGCAAAGAGAAAAACTCTTGAACACTGTCCAGCTTATACTGTTGACATATTTATTGAGTGGAAAAAAATGACGTTTTGTTATATAGATAGATAGATAGAAAATGTTTTGATGCTGCCATTATATGTGGTGGTCTGCTAGACGGAAACGTTGTACATATATATATATATATATATATATATATATATATATATATATATATATAGAGAGAGAGAGAGAGAGAGAGAGAGAGAGAGAGAAAGAGAGTTTTGGGCATCTTGCGAGGGTGATGTCATTGAGAGCACAGTAACCTGCACAGTAACGATATCCGCAGTGGGTGAGTTCCCGCCAAAACACCCATCCGACTAATCGTGAGTAGCTCCATTTGGCTGTCAGAGCTGTCAGTTATGGCAGTAAAACACCCTTTTGTAGAATTTAATAACTCATTAAAACTGAACTTATCATAAAAACAAACAATTGAACAAACATCAGGGTGATGAGAACTACCTTTGGAGACCGAAACCATCTTTGGGAAAAAATTATTTGGTGTGTACTTTGAGTTTTTAGTTTGGCCTGTGTCCCATTCACTAACATGGAAGGTGGTTTTATGACCTATACTGCAGTCAGACATCAGGGGATGATCCAGCCTGAAATGTTACACTTTTGGGGAGCTGTCATGCCACCCATCTTTAGATACAGCCTGATCAAACAACTTTCATGCAGTCTGGAGTTCACTTCCTGTGTGGATATTTGTGGAGGTTTTTCTGCATCTTACCATATGCCTCTTTTGCCTAAATCCAGCCGTCTGTGATTTTGTTGCCTAATCCTAGCCATTGTGACAGTCCATGCTGTTGTGTAAACATAAAGACCTTGCAGCTTCATCCCACCATGTGCATTTGTTGACATCATGGTAACGGCAACGAAGTGTTAACAGCTGAAGCAGAGGGATACCTAAAATGTCACAAGTAGATATGGAAGGTCACTGACAGAGCAGCACCATGTGATGAGTTGGAATGAGAATGTGTTAAACAAACAAAACTAAAGACATGTTCTCCAGACAATTTAGAAGACTGAGTTTCTACACTCTCACCACCTCTTGCCCTTGAGAGGATCAACAATGAACCATGACTTCAACAAACACTTTTTCTGATAAAAACTGTTCTTATAAAATTATTTGTCAAAGATCCCTTGAGGAGCCAAAAGGTTGTTTCACTTGCAACCGATGCCGATCAGACCTTCTGGAAGTGTGATCTCTCAGAGTTTGTACTGATTGAGGCATGTGGTTGTACTGCATGTTGAAGGCAAGCGAGTTGACAGGGTTTTCAGGTTTGATTTCACGTTGCTCACTGCCTGGTCATTCACTGCCTGGACAGGACACTCTATGTCCGGAAAGGTTTCCCTTACAAATTGGTTACATGCAACCCACAGCTTACAACCCGGCACCTCTCCATTTTTTATGATGAGGTCTAAATGAGGGAAACTGCTCGCTGTGAAGGCATCGTGCAGTATTTTGTTTGCTTATGCAAGGGAATTTTATCCGTTGGGAAAAGCCAATTGTATAATAGTAGCCAGTCAGCCTGCAGACATGTATAGTCTTACAGTGGGTAAACATGTCAAAAGCCAGACAAATAGAGATACATACTTGACAAAGAGAGAAAAGAGCCAACACCAGTCAATAGAAATGTTAAAGACTACGCAGTGACAGGCACTGATTATTGTTGATGCTTCTCCACGGCATCCTCAACCTTATAATCACCATCATCTTTGTCAAATTAATTGTCATTATTATCATGAACATTACATCATCAGCAGCTGATCCACAGCAGCACGGTGCACACTGTAGGTACTGCACACAGCTGCACTTCCTAATTCAAATGTATTATTTGGCAAAGCAGAACTGTTAGTTATTTTTTTAGTGAACTGTAATGTATTTTTTGACAGTAGCTTAATTTATGATTCAGTCTGATGCTTTGGTCATCTCTCCCCCTTATGAGTGTTCCTGAATATTTGTGCTCTTACTGCACCATGTGGAATCAATAAGCAGCTGAATGACATTAGTATGGATTAGGCGTATGCAGCCAGTGATGTCATGGGCCGTGTTTCATGCATATCAGTCTGCAGGCGAGACGGGGAGCCCAGCAGGTCTCAGTGACAGCATGATTAATAAATCTAGCACAGTTGATCCTGTATTATTTCAAATGTGAACTAATGTAAGATCCTGTTGCAAAAACAATGCAAGGGGAGAAAAGTTAAGGACTAAGGCTTCAGTGGTTAAACCTGGGGCTGTAAATATAGTTGTTAACCATCTGAAACCTGAGCAAATTGGCTTAAAAAGAAAAAGAAAAAAACGAAACTGAACAACAACAGTGAAAAATCAGTAAAATGTACAGTTATTTACCTGAAAATGAGTAAACAAGCAAGAAAGCAAACAAACAGAACAAAATAAGTCTTGGAGAAAGTGCTAAAAAAAATCTAATAATTTTGTAACATAATTTTAAAAATGTAATCATGATAATTAAAAAATGTAGCTTTTCCCTAGCTTCAGAAATTTTTTTTTAGATCTACTCATTTCTTGCAATTTGTGAAATATTACTTACAGTAAAAGTCAAAAATCATATTTTCTGTTCCATTTAATTTATTGTGTTTATATTTGGAGCATGATGTCGCTCAAATGGTTCAAGTGGTTAGTCATCAAGTTATGTTAGGGTCAAATAAATTTATTGGATTTAATTTTATTTATTTATTTATTTATTTTTCCTTTATTTTACCAGGTGAGTCAATTAAGAACCAATTCTCATTCACAAACACAAACACATTCATACAAATCAATACAAAAACAATAGAATACAATAAGGGTCGTAAAGATAAAATAGGCTAAAAGCATGTACAACAGTCAGCAACTGCTGCCTTCACCAAACTTTTAAAATATGAAAGAGGGATGAAGGAGGTAAGTTTTAGCGTCTGTTGTAATTGGTTCCAATTGTGGGCTGCAGAAAACTGAAATGAACAACGGCTAATGACGGTGCGGACTTTGGGGATGAGGAGGTTGATGAAGTTGCTGGAGCGAAGGGAACGGCTGATGTTATGGGTGATGAGTAGTGAACGAAGATATGATGGAGTTTTGCCTATAAGGGTTTTATATATGAACAGAAACCAGTGTGTTTGTCTGCTAAATGATATTTGTGACTTATACTGTAGTCTAAGCCCCTTTTCTAAATGAAAAATCCCACTAACACTCCCTAATTTTTGGCTTTGTATGGAATTGGAAAAGTTACAATCTGCATTTACTTCCATTCAAAGTTCTGGCAGTAGTGAAGGGTATTTATTGGCTTTGGCTCTGATTGACAGTGGAAATACAACATCCGGGTGATGAACTAATTTTCAAGCATCTCAAGCATCATCTAAATTAGTCTGCAGCAAGTTTGAAAGAGACTGAATAAGAGAAGAGTAAGAGAAATAGAGGTTTTAATCTTTGTACACGTGCTAACTTTGGTGCTTTTGGAAAAGGGGCATTTTTGTGTGTGTGTGGCTTAGGGATGGCAATGTTGGTCAATCAGTCAGTCAGTCATTTAGAGTAAAATATTTAACAGCAGACTGTCCAGTGTTTCTGAACACGGAGGTTTAAAGGTTCTCTAAAGAATAGCCGTAATATGGAGTTTCCTTTATGTCTGCACAATCACATTGTTCCTTTGAGAAGCCTTTTGTGCTCTCCCTGTTTAATCTGCTATTCAGACATGATTATCTATGTATCTTTGGTGTGTGTGTGTGTGTGTGTGTGTGTTTGTGTGTGTACAGTATGTTACGGGATCATGTGTGATGGGCAGGCTCTGTGTCATAGAAAAGTAGGCATCAGTAACAGTATCATGTTTCATATCAAAGTTTTTTTTAATTCAGTGGACACAGTTAATTTGACATTTTCTGCATATGAACTGATAAGACTGACAATAAAGAGAGGACTTAAATTTTATTTTTCTTTATATATAGTTGATTTGATAGGGGACAATGCGAATTAGCATAGTACAGCTTTAGGCTGTTACCAACAGGCTGTAATAACTGATGTTTCACATGTGGAGATTATTGCTGGTTTCCAACTCCTGTTCTTTGTTAGGCTTTTTGTCAAGAAAAAGAAAAAAAAGAAGATATCAATGTACATACAACAGTTATGATAAAAAGAGGGCATTTTAATTTAACTGAAAAACTGTAATCAGGTCATTTTGGATTCCACATTCAGTGCACCGGCAGCTTAATGGGCTTCATAGGAAAAGTCATGAAAAAAATCATAAAAGAAGTAAGTATCTGACATCAGTCAATCGAAGACTGCTACAGTCGACTATCAGTCTGGTTCAGAGTAAACAAATATCATATTTAGCCAGCTCACACGTCATATATAGACAGACCAAGAAGGCTAACCAAATCCTATTCAGCAGAAAACTGTTGTTGACTGTTTGGTGCCTCTTAGATCTCAATTTGTATCTGTACACATACACAAACACACACACACACACACACACACACACACACACACAGACACACACACACACGCACACACATGCACACGAGCGCACATGCATGCGCACACACAAACAAAATGGGCATTGTGTCATATAAAGGAGGAGTAATTACCATATGGGACAAAAGCATTATCTGTCTTTAAGTCACTACACCTCAAATCTCTATAAACTGATATCTATATATGATGTATTCACAATCTGTAGGCAACAGGGCAAGATTATGGTATCAGAAGCCTTTTGGTTTCTATTAGTGTTATTTGAGTGGCAAGTTAAGTCTGTGTGGAAAGGCTAAATACATTGGCATCATTGGCATCATTGGCACCTTTGGCTATTATTGACCATTTAGCTAGTTTTTTAATGTATCTGCATTCATATACAGATATCTGTTTGTGGAGATTAGCTGAAATAAGTAGCTGATAGGTTCAGAGATTGGTAAACCAATGGTTGGTACACCATTAGTTCAAAATGAATTGCTATTTTAGTGTAAAATATTTTTTGTCCAAGCACTTCAGCTCGTCTTAACATACAAATTTGAAACATTCCACAAGCAAACATATAGAGCTCTGTATTGTAAGAAAAAGTTCCAGTCATAGAAAGTCGTATAATTATTAGGTCATAAAAGATGTGTGAAATAACGTGTTGCCAGGGGCAGTGGTTGTTCTAACTTAAGTAAATATTTTAAGTGAATCTAGCTTTAAAAAAAAAAAAAAAAACTTGTTTACTTCATAAGAGAACATAACTATTCTTTTAGTTAACATAACTTAAAATGAATAGTTATATTTACTAGCCCTATTAGTACCCAGTTAGATCAACTTGTCAGATTTTAGAGTAAATGTGAGGTGTTTCTAATATTTTAAACATATTTTAGTTTTGTTGCGAGACATCTCGCTATGTAAATGCATTCCATGTACAGGATTTTACATTATTTCTGTATGACAATCTGTTCCATGCATGTTGATTACATTATGTAGTGGTGAGATTAGAATATTGTCTTTTGTCTTTCTTTGTCTTGATAAGCAAGTAAGTAAGATCACATGTTTCAGTCTTTTAGTGTTTGTTCTTGGCTTTCACAGAGGAAGCAGACAATAGACTGTAAAGGATTGACATGATGTATTCCCATACAAGGGGTCCTTATCTTGTTGACTTGCCAGCTGTGAAACTGATCAACTTCATTGTGAAAATGTGTGAAGCAGTGAATATGTGTTATGTGTAAATATTCATCATTGCAGAGCTGCAGTTTTGCCAGATGGAAACATTTTCAGTGGTCTTGTCTTGTCATTGTACAGCTGCTGTTTTGTCGTCCTCAGATATCTCTTGGTTCAAATTATTCAAAGGGGCCAAACGTATGCTCTTAGTGCAGAAATAGGTGGTTAATCTTTATTGGCAGGAGAACACAGTGATGCCAATCGCTGCACAAACTGTATTAAAATCGTAGCTATTGAGTCACATACTGTAGATGAGCTTATCTACATACATATAGCACACAATACCTGAGATCTACTTGAACATTCCCCACAAATATATTTCAAGTAGTGGGAAATAATTTGAGTGTGCCATTTTTCTGTGACTTCTCTGAATTTACTTGTCAGTCTTTTAACCTGAAATAGTTGTGGCACCAAATGCATGTGGATAATCTGAATTCAAAAGTCAAATTGCTGGCAATAGGCAAATTAAATGTGGACTCGAACAGGCATGACAGTTATTAACCTAGGAATGCACAACACAGCGAACATGTACAACTGACAATAAAACTAATTTCCATGATGTAAAAAGGTCATTTAGATTTGTGGATGAAGCCTGTCTGCATAAATCAATGAAATAAATCAAAGTGGGAAGAGAGTCGAAACATAAAAATAGAATTTCAGATAAGTTCCCACAGAGAGAGTAACAGGATGTGCTTGTTAGTTTGCTGCAGAGGCTCCTCTCTTGTGGCCTTGCGCAGGTATGTGGCTGACAGGCAGTGAATACAGCCGGCTCTGGCACTATCTATCACATCTTATTGTATTCTAACAACACATTGTTAATCAATTCAATACTTGAATAAACCTGAGTTCCTACAGAGAAAAGGTTTTGTGGGGAAAGTATTAAATATCACATGATTTTATTGCTCTCCTTTCATGCAGATTCACGAGGTTGCCAGGCTGTTTCCTGATGTGGCATTTAAGCCTCCGCACGGTATTCACAGCCTCGCTCCATTGTGTGTCCTGCAAAGAAAAGAAGCTACAGAACACAATGTGTTAACTAGTGTGATCTTATAACAGCCTGTAAGTTACAGGGGGGTAATCCTGTGGAAAGTCTGCCCTCAGTTTTTGGCCCTTGTGTTTTTCTCTTTGAACACCCTGTCACCTACAAAATGCACTTATGTATTACTAATTTACTTAGCCAAATACAATCTGTACAGAAAACCAGCCCCTGGATCCTTTGACACCCACTCTACAAAACCAAGGTTTATCAAATTCTTCCATGGGACCAGTGGTGGGCAAAGTGCTAAAAAGTAGGAGGACAACAATAACAGCAATGGCGGACTATTAGCTCTGTGTGTGCTGCAGACTCTACTGATTTCATTAACATTGTCGCTTCTCATGTGTGTTTTTGTTCTTTTCTAAACATGCCTTGGTCTTACTTAAATGGACCCAAACTGCAAAATTTCCAAAACAAAACTGCTACCATTTGTAATTATGAATTATTTCTCACCAAAATGTCCTCAGAAACATATCTGATGGTTGGTCATACATTTTCTGTGTTGTAAAACAGTAAAACTAAGCAGTGCTGATCAGTTATGAACCAAGAATCTGTTACTGCGTTGCCTAATTCTTCCTTCAAAAGTTTTGTTTCAGAATCATGCTTTAGCTTGCTGTTTAAGTGTGATATGAGATCATTTGTTACCAATCGCAATGTTGTTTCTTGTGCCAAAATGGACATGCTTGTATTATGTTACCCACCAGTGAGACTGTTTATTTGTCCAGTGGGGGACAATGCATTCTCCTAGTTGTAGATTTTCTACCTCTGTAACAAAATGCCACAAACCTTTTCCTCTGTTTTCTCTGATATGCAGCACCAATTTCAAAAGTATTTGCATCTTTCTCCTGCAAGGACAGCCTAGTTTTCTGAAAAAGACCTCTTTCCAGCGGTGAAATACTTCTTCAACAGGTCACCTCCCTTTCACATATTTCTGTGAAAGTGTTACTTGTCACATCGTAAAACAGACAACACACAAATGATGCTGTCCTGCTGACAGTGGTGTGCGATCATTTTAAAGGCCAGTTACAAGCAACATATTCTGGGGTACTTATCTACCACAAGTTCACAGGAGTCAGCTCTAACAGCATCCGTGATAAAATGAACAGAGCAAGAACATTTCCAGGCTAAATATAGGCTTTGTATTGGAACAGTGCTTGCACCATGACTGATGAGTTTCACAAGTCCACAAGAACACGAGTAAAGACAGAATGCAAACTGAGAAAAGTGTGGAGAATTTCTGTTGAAATGACACTCATATGGACTTCTGGGGGCAGCAAACAATCCTCCAGTAGCTACTCTGTCAGAAACACAAAAGGGGACAAGTAACTGCTATGTCTGTTAACAGAGTTCAGCCAAACAATCTGTGGGCTGAGAAGATCCATCAGGTTATACTGTAATAAAAAAAAAGACAGTAGAAGACATTCAACAATAACAGTGCTTCTACTTCAAAATGCTCGAACATCAGCCTTTGTCTCCTACATCATGTCCAGTACATTGCATTTGTTATTACTTGTGAATTTCTTGTGCGTGGGGGCACAATTTTAGACCTTTCCTAGGAAACATACCACTAACAAAATGTAAAAGACAAACAAACCCCAGATTTTCACGCTGTTTGCCTCCCATCTGAATGTGATGTTTTTGCTCTACACCTTACCATGAGCCTCATTCCCTGAATCCTAACCGTCCAGCCTGTTATCACTTCATATTCGTCAAATAGCACTGCAATGTCAGTGCTTTCAGCGTACAAGCGTGACGCCAAAAACCAACTTCTGCGTCAAACTGGTATGTGGCTGGACGACGTCAGATGAGAATGCGCTTAAAACAGAACTGGTGGCATTGTTATCATACACTGGTGAATGCAACGTGACGCAAGTCACTTGAGAGCACAGTTGGACAGAACCGGTCACATGTGTGTGAAACGCTGAAGGACAGTGTCAGGTAATAACACTGCCGCTAACCATGTAAAATAAGTAGCCTGAGCGTGCTTTAGGGTGGGTGAGTGGGAAGGTGGATGGGTCCTACAAACAACTGACTTTCGTGTGAGAGCCTAAACATATCCGTGTGGATATGTTTAGGTTTTTTTTTTCTACACCTACATATGTGCCTATTTTGCCTAAATCTAACCATCAGTGACTTTGTTGCCTAAACCTAACCATTGTGACAGTCAACGCTGTTGTGTAAACATAAGGACCATGCTGCTTCATCCCACCATGTACATTTTTTGACATAATTGTAACAGCATCCCAAAATAATACCTAAAATGTTATAAGTAGATGCAGAAGGTCTCTGAAAGAGCGGAACCATGTGATGAGTCTGGATGAGAATGTGTTGAACTCATCTATTCCAGCATGTGCGTTTATTGACATTCCGGTTGTGGTTGCTATGTGCTTTTAATTGTTTATGTAACTACATGCAGCATCATCCACCATGTGCTTTTGTGTTAACATTTGTGTTGAAATCTGCTAATTACATGCATCCCCGCAGGTAATCAGCAGGCGCAGAAAGGTACCTAGAGCGTAATATGTAATTGCAGAAATCCACTGCAAAGCGGCAACATACGACTACTTGGGATGACAATGTCTTGGAAACACACCAGTAACAAAATGTATAGGTTGTATCATAAGGAAAAGTTCATAAAGGTTCATAACTCTAAAAAGCAATGTTTTAAGTGCATGTGCTCTTATACTTTTTATCTCTACAATTATCCATGATGTTCCCCTTCCTTGTTTACCTCTCCAGCACTGATATTAACATAAAAGAAGGGCAGGTTTCAGAGGCATTTCAGACACATAGCGTCATTGCGTTCACAGCCGGTGTCTCTTTTCTTTCCAAACAAGACCATACAATGAAGTTCTCCTCTCTTTTCACATGGAGATGATTAGTGTGACCTCCCAGCTCAGACATGGCACCAGTCCCCTCAGTCCTTTTTTTAAATTGTTATCAATAACCAGACAGCGCTGAAAGATGCAGCCATTGTGTCTTCTTCTCTAATGATATTTGCATCCTGGCTCAAGCGTCCCATAGAAGAGTGGGTATGTCGGGGCGGAAACCGAGATGCAGTCGTCATTTGAGATGTCATCGCAGCATTGGCTCCATACTGTTAAAATGTATGCAAAGGTCTGCAATCTGTTGGCTTTTGCAGGGCCTCGCCACAATTAATGCAATGTTCCCCATCTGCAAACAGAGGAGACCTGTCATCCCTTGCATACATGTCCGAGCACTGTTTAGCTGCTGAATGGGAGATATGAAAGTTGAGCTCAGCCTTCCTCTTGAAAAGACAAACGCAGAGAAGAGGAGAGGATTTACCCCCGGAGAACAAAGAAAACGACAAAGTCATTTCTGTTTTTTTCAGGGGCTCCGTTTGACGAGAACACCCAAGCCAGGTCCTTAAAATAGAAAGTTAACAGCTTGTGTCACTCAGCTGCTGACAAGCTGAGGATAAGAGGCCTCGCTATAATCTCTGTGTGTTGTATCTGAATCCCTAAACAGGCTCCTGAACAGGGACAGCACAAACTACAGTGGCGGGGCATTTATGGAAGAAGGGGGTCCTAGAGGCTACTAAGTGGTTCCTATCTGGTTTGGAGAGCGGGCTCTCAGTGCACTCTGACTCATGCTGACACATGCACTTCAGTGACAAAGCCCAGAAATGTGGCTCCGGTTGCTCAAATGAATAAGGTGCCGATTGGATAGCCTGTGATTCTAATCAACTGCTTAATATGTGCATGTTCCCCTTTTTACGGCGATGACCTGTTTGGGTTTTGTGTTAAATTAATCTCCTCTCATTTAGTGTTTGGCTCGGTGTTGTTTACATCTGCAATAAAGTGTCTGACACTCTTAAACTTTTCAGAGCAGGTGCAAAAACAGATGGTGTCACCTTTTTGAACAAAGAAAGCAATAAGAGGAGTCATTCCTTTATATTGTCATTAAAGAAAAGATAAAGGCTGACGTTCCTTCACTGTATTTGTAGCAAGTCTGTAAGGCTACGTGCTGCCCCGAAATAAATTTGGAGCGACTTGGTCAGCACCATTGTCTGTCATCAGTAATAAATACATCAAGTTCTTTACTGTTCCCCAGAATGGAGAAAGGGACATACACCTGGCAGTACAAGAGCAATGTCGCCTATTGGTCTTGTAATTCTCTGTGTGTAATGTTGTTTGTTCCATGCATGCACTCAAGGATGCATGCACAGGTGATGCAATATACATTCCTGCCAATGGTTGCAAAATATTCCACTGACCATAGTTGAGGCAATGTGGCAAGATATGCAGTAATGCACCAACAAAGGCAAGGAAGAAGAGGACTGTTAGTAAACATAGATTTAAACAATGCAGGTTTCAAAATATTTTAATAAACGGCTTGGCAAATATTTGATGAGGAGGAAAATCCAATCAGTGCATTGGTTAGACCTCAAGGATACACACAGAGTTTTGTTAACACTGACTGTAAACGCTACTTTTGTTTGTTACGGGAAAACTCAGCTGAGTACCTTAAACGGCACCATGGCATTCCTATTTTTGTTCTTTCATGGATTGCTCACCCAAATCTGAAACCTGAACGGCAACGAAACATCACAAACAAAAACACACATGCTGCTATAACAGCTCCCACTCTTGTGGTTTCAGGCTTTCCACCAGATGTTGGAACCTGGCTGCAGCGATTTGCTCTCAGACACAAGAGAATCAGTGAGTCCAGTGCTGATATTGGCTGGCTCACACTCAGTATCAATTCATCCCAAAGGTGTTGGATGGGGTTTTGGTCAGGGCTCTAAGCAGTGTTTGGCTGTTACTAGTAGCAGGTTACAAAAATAATATTGCTTTTTCGAGCAAAGAGTAGTGTATCAAATTACTCATACAATTTTACTTATATTATTACATTTACCCCCAAAAGGTATAACTTTTGCTGTCAACCACACTAGTGATTTGTGACAATCACATCCTGGATTCATTTTCATAATCATGCATACCACAAAGCAGTAAGCTAGCTTGGATGATGTCAACATTCATCACACATTTACAGTGACTGGAAATATTCCCATTACTTTGACTTTGTCAAGAGAAAATATGACAAGAACATTGTTGTTCTAGATAGTAATACTAAAACTCTTTTCATTGTGAAAAAGACATCCTTAAACCTCCGGTATGAAACATCTTTTCATACAGCACAACAACTAAAGGCTCCAGGAAATACATCCTTGTCGGCCGCAGAGGATGACTGCAGGACTACATTGGCTAAACAACCAAAACTGGATTTTAATTGCTGACAGCTGCTGCAGGAGATACAGAACTAATGAAGCTTGTTGAAGGATATGTGGCCAGCCCGTTCTCATTCCCGTCTCGTGAAATAGTGCCGTTTTGTCACTGCTTTTGCCGTAAGAGCTTTATGACAGTATCAGGTGAGAACTTTAAGAATACCGCAAAGGATTATGTCCGGCCACAGTGTTATTATTACAACTGGATGGCCAGACAGCACCTGCCATATCTGCCTGGGGCATGGCAGGTATCACTTGAGAACATGGCTTGACAGAATCTGTTAAGTCTGCAGGAAACTTGGCAGGACAGTGTCAGACTGAAACGCTGCCAGTATTGACAGAACATAAGTAGTGCAAGCGCACCTAAAGAGCAGACATTAGAGGAGGTTGAGGTCAAACAAACCCCGGACATTGATGCAAGAGTCCTGTGTTTGCTTCTTGTATGAATGTGACAGTTTTTTTTCTACACTTTACCATGTGCCTCCATCCCATAATCCTAACTTAATCTGTGCCGGCATGTACATTTATTGACATCCGGGTGTTGTTTACCATGTGCTGTTGTTGCCGAAACGTGACCACGTGCAGCGTAATCCCACCATGTTCTTGTGTTGACATCATGGTAGCGGCATCCCAGAACATAAATGGCAGACACAGAAGGATACCTTAAAGGTAATATTTAGACACACAAGTTGACCGACAAAGTTGCATTATGTGACGACCTGGGATAAGAGCCTGTTGATGTGGTGGATGAAATGTTTCTGATCTCCAAAACTGACACTCTGTGCTTTAGACAGATCTTTGGAAAAATATCAGTTACAGGCAACACACATAATGCAGGTGTGACGAAAAAGTAATACAATGAGGTTTAAGGAATTAGTAAAACATAAGAAGAAACATTAGAACATAAGTAATACATAACTGTTGAAAAAACTAATAAGTAATGAGTCATATACTATATTTGTTTAGTAACAGGTTCAGCACTGGCTCCAAGCAGGCCAGTCAGGCTCTTCCACATTAAACTGGAAAAACTGTTTCTTTGTGGAGCTAATTTGTTGACAGGGAAACAAAAGGAAAGGCACAAACAGCTGGGGGCACATTGTTGTCAAAAATATAACTGCATTCTGTAGCATTAATATTAGCCTGTGGTAGAGTTTTAGTGTAGTAAATTGAGATTAAAAGGCAGTTAGAAACAACAATAAATTATTTCTTAGTAAGATGTGACACAAATGATTTAAAAAATATATGATATAGGCTACTTATTTAACCATGCTGATGGAGGAGCCAAACATAATATAAACAGAGAAATTAACATTATTTCTCCTTCTCCTTTTGTACACAACTATTAAAAATAACATATTTCACATTAAACAATACATTAGAGGCAAGCATTAACTGATTCAGGCAACCCATGAATTCTAACAGGTTGGCATGGCTCATCTATGAACTGTGTTCATGGCATCATTCTATTGTTTGTATGTATTAATTTACTATGTGCTTGGGTAATGAAGTATTCTCTCATAGTCTTGCATCATATTGTGTGATAGTGATAGACTATTATAACTATTTCATCTGATCAAACAACTAAAACTGGTTCAAGCTATTAGACTCATTGTGACGGTGTGAGAAAGTCTCCAAACCTCTATCCTGACCTGACGCCCTGAAAAGATGAATAATCATATTATGTGAATGCATCTATTATCTGATGTCTGCTGTAATGGCAATCTCATAGATTCATCAGATGAAAACTACAATTATACTGTTATATAACCACTAAATTGAATCCAAAAAAGGCAAACATCATTGACCCAGCTGTTTACAGGGCAGCATCCTGGTCCACATTCACTGTCACGATCAACAACGTACAAGTGCATGAGCAGGCCGATGTGAAAGAAGTGAATGGGCACTATAGTGATGAACAATAATCCTTGAGCTCAGATAATGGCATTGTTAACATTGTCTTTTAAGTAAACTACTTGAAACAGATGATTTGAAACCCCGACACATCTTCATTTAAAAGCACTCAGGTTGTAATTATCAGCACATCTGACAACTTAGCCAACAACAGCTACATTATGGGTTTCCCATCAGAGAGAAATCAAGAAGCATGATGGGTTGCACTGCAGCTATTCAGTTCTGGTGTATCTCATGCAAACATTAGCTGGCTTATACAGTATGTAAGAGACAGGGACTGCTCATTGTGCATGGGTCACAACTGCCTGTAGTTTCTCCATGACCATGCTTGGCATTGTAACTCTCTTTCAGCTTTCTGTAGTTGGATGTAAATTATTACAAATTTAAAGCCTACTTTGACTGTGTCCCCATGGGTGATTCTAACTGTTTTCAGTAACCCCCTACCTGTTAGCCCGCTTGAAAGAAGAAAATGTTTGCATTTATATGTTCCTGCAAACCATAAATTAGTTACATTTGCATGTTTAGTGTGTATAATTTCAATGTTTGTAAAGAGATGTACTGAATGAGCTGACTTTGTCATCAGGAGTTGGAGACCAACAAGCAGCATATCCGGTTGTGATTTAGCAAGTGTTCTGTAGCACTGTATTCAGCAGCTTTTAAGGCTACAAAAGTTTGTGATTTTTAGTGACCTGTCACTGTTTCCAGCTGCTTAATTTTTAGACCACAACCTTGGGTGTTTTAAATCAACCCTTCAATGTGTTTCCAGCTGCCTGTTAGGCACCAAACATGGGTGTTTTGCTGCAACCCATTGCTATTTTTCCAGCAGCATATTAGGCACCAAATGTGGGTGTTTTGTAGTGATCTGTCACTGTGTTTTCAGCTATTTTTTTAGGCACCAAATGTGGGTGTTTTGTAGTGATCTGTCACTGTGTTTTCAGCTATTTTTTAGGCACCAAATGTGGGTGTTTTGTAGAGACCTGTCACTGTGTTTGCAGTGGCTTTTTAGGCACCAAATGTAGTTTTTTTGTGGCAACCTGTCTCCATATCTCAACACAAACACAAAATATCTAATGGCGTCATGAACTAAGCACAAACCCTGATGTTATGATCAGGGTTTAAAGACTAAAAAGAAACACAAGGAGCAAGCATTTAGCCACATTTTTAAAACTATCCCTTAGATTAATACCTCCTTCGACACAAAATAGCCTCATTAAAATGTAATTACCATTTGAATTTTCATAGGTTGCAGCTAATTAACAAACTCATATTTTTTCTACTAAGTATGTGTGCACTGATCAGACAGTAGTTTTGGGTTGGCTTGGGAAACGGTGAAGGAAGACAATGGCACCAGATGATAACACCAAATGTCAGATGTAATAAGTCTCAGTGTGACTCTGCAGTACGTGGGCTGTCGTTTTTAGACCTGTCTCCAGGCAACAGACTATTATTTTAGTCTGTGGATAGACACTTCAATCTGATGTTGCAGCCAAATAGCTTTGAGTTGCTGCATAAAATAACTCCACAAACATGTTCACATTGTTTAAACACATATGGTCATGTTACCAGCGCGGGCATTGCTACACGTCTCTCACATGTGGCACAGGCAGAGTGTGCTTGTAATGCTGAGGCCGGTGGTGCATAACTGGTTAGGTGGCTTAACATAGGAAGGCTGAATCCCAGGAGCATTCCCTGCACACAGTTATTTGATTTGTTCTTGCAGCCACAGCCTCGTCCTGCCTAAGTGCTGCACAGAGGCATATGGCCAGGCTTGTGCAGGCCTAATTACAGGCATTATCTCATTCACTATTGTAAGGGACTGTTGTGCCATCTTCCATTTATTTAATTAGGCTTTTCACATATTAGAAAGACCCAGTTTGGGCTGAAAATGTAACATATGGGTTGGGAGAATGTAGACTTCGTGGTTGTTGCAGTGTATTAAAAATATATTCTGCCCTTTTTTTTTCCCGATGTGGAGCAATTTGTCAAGCAATTAGCCATACTAATTAAATTTTTGTAGCGCTAATCAAACGAATATGCTAAAACATTCTTTACATTGCCAGTCCACTGTCTGTTCCCATTTAACTTGATGGCTTAAAAGAGCCTCCTACTCCTGGCTTCCACTCCACTTGATCACCTCATTTGCATTTTATATTGGTAAATCAAATTAAGCACCCGTAGCTTTTAACATGATTGACTGCGGCCAGGGCTGCTCAGATGGGACTTTTTCTGCACAGAAAATTAGACCAATTTTAATGTGCGGGGCAGAGAGCCTGGCTCCCCTCACATTCAGCAAATCGCATTCACTCAGCTAATTAAAATGATTTTTCCCCCTTTTTGTCTGTGTTTGCCAAGGGGCTTTGATAGATTTGCCCACCTGCTGTTTTACTGTACATCTCGTTTCCCTGCGGAGGCCTCTCGCACGCTGTGGTTCCACTGCTCTCAGGCCGCCATGCATGATGACTGTTGTACTATAATGTAGCCAATAAGCAATCAATAAGCCTCAGTTTCCCTGTTTAGCTCCTGATAATACATTTTTCTAAATGGTATTGACACATGGCTACGTCTGGAGGGTTATTGTAGACATTTGAAAATAAACTGAGTATCACTTGATTATTGTGTTGCACAAGCAGTTATGAGACCTATATTGGATTCAGTTACACTTTATAGATATTTAGTGGTCAAACAAGGCGAAACAGCAGAATCAATCCGTATCAGGCATTTAACATGTGCGAGGGACGAGCCAAAAGTGATCTGGTATCGCTGATATATGAGGCATTGTCTCACTTTTTCCTTCATGTATACTGCATGTCTACACTCTCCAGGACTGTAGACACCATTAAAGACACTGAGATTATGTCCCTTAATTTTGTGTAGCGTTTTTAGAGCACAGCTAAAAAGGGGTTCTATTGATTTTTTTTAAAAAAATTTAGTAGTAGTATTTATTTGTATTAAAGTGTTCAATGTTTTGGTGTTCAATAAAAAAAAAACTTTGCCTGATAAAGTTTCAAGTAAAAGCAAATCTAATTTGTTAAATTAGGAATTACCTTATCAGAAAATTAGGACACAAGTTTAATAATCTGACCAAACATGACCATCATTCTGTGAGGACATATTTCAGTTTGCATTGTGTTGAGGTTAATATCCAGCCCTGAAAAGGACTGCAATGTGTTTCTATAGCATTTAGACCTTCATGTTCAGACAAATAATTTCAAGAACAGAGGTTCCCAAATGGCGGGTTGTGGTCCAAAATTGAGTTGCGGGTCCACTGTGAATGGACTGAAACTGACCCATAAACATGTCAGATTAGTAAAAAACAAATAATTTTGAATAACAGTGAATTTCCAGCCCAGAGATTTTATTTTGAAGCTCCAGATTTGTGTATTTCTTACAATATGTTTTTTTCTTTTTGTTCTAAGCCAAAGTCGTTTACATTTGGTGAAATGAAATTGAATATGTGGTCATTTGTAATGTGGGGACCTTGACCTAATGACTGGAGAGAAATCTCGACCCCGTGGTTGGACCAGTTGGGAACCACTGTTATAGAAACCATATTGAGCCCTCACTTAATTACATGAAAATATATATTTTTTAATTCTATATTAATTTTCAAGCTTTTACATCAATAGGAAGCACATTTCTTTTTAAGATTTGTTTTTTAAAATAGTTTTCTCAAATACAAAGCAGTCTACAGGGGAAAATACAAACATGCATGCATTTTCCAAGGTAAAATAAAATAATGTAAAATGATAAAAATCACACAAGACCAGTCCCACCCACCCTCACCCCAGACATGGGCAATAATTAATGCATTGGTGTCTACATTGTAGCATGAGTGCATATGTGTTGTCAATTCAAAATAGACGAATGTTTCTGTCCTGTGTAGCTCCTGAAACCAGACCAGTAGTTATCAAAGAGATGTGGTTTTCTTTTATGATTAAACCTGATTTTTTTCTGATGCCATGTAGTTTGATGAATTATTTCTTTTGGGAAGGGGGATATCAGATATATCACTTAGTAAGGCTAATTTAGGTGAAGAGGGGATCTCAAACCCAATAATCTCTTTAAGAATTTAATCTGCAGGTACATTTCAGCAGACAGCACAAAACTCAACCTCAGAATGTCAGAACTGTAAATTGACATTTCCAGTCAACATTGCATAAAAATCATTTTGGGAACACTAAATATATAACAGTTTAGTTCAACCCTTACAAAAACAACTGCTGGGTAATAATTTGACTCCATTGAAATTCTTGATATAGCTGATAGAAAGCACACTTTGTAGATTACAATATGTTTTCTCTGCCATAGGAGGAACTGCATGTGCCATAGTCAGAATATTTCAAAAGTGAAATCAAAGTTATGTGGGCTGAGAAAAGAGGAGCGAGAGGGAGAGAAAATGCTGTTCTTTAAGGAGTATTCCCACTGGGAATAATAGGTGCAGCACATTGCCGGCACCAGGCGCTTCCCCAGAACGCAACAGTCAACTTAATTGCGGCTTTTAGGATCATTACTGCTCCCATGTGAATGTCAAAATGGACAAGGCTAGTGGGCCTTTGACAACCAGGCAACCACCACCCACCGCCCTGCAGTTGCAGTCACAAGGGGCAGGCTCATAACCGAGTGAAAAATACAGGCCTTGTTTGTTGTCCTCAGAGGGAAACCAGAGGGAAAAATGCTACGGAATAGATTTCAGAAAACAAAACCTTACTATCACACATCTTATCTTTCCTTTTGACAAAAGACAAATAATATCATCTCAATAAATCACATGATGTAAAATTGTACAATTGATGTAAAAATACTGCCAAATTCTAACAGTTCTGAGAGTTTAATGAAAATACTGTAAAATACTGTAAATGTCCAATATTACACTGTCAACCTCACATTCTACACTACAGTACTATATGAAGTTAACAGCTATATACTGTTGAAGTAATTGATGTTAGTGACACTGCAGAACAGTGATACTGGCCCCCAAAAGGATGCTGAGTGGCCCCTCAGCCATTTTCAAATTCATAATAAAAATAAAGCAATTCACAATTGTTTTATACTTTTAGTATATGTAAGGTGCCAAAGTGCATAAAACAGCATCAAAATAGGGCTTGTTTATCAAAAAAGTGACAGTGGAGGATCCCTTACACCCCTTATAGAGGTCCTAGCTAAGCCCCTATTATCCTAAGATCCAAAAAAGTCCTAAAATATGCGAAATGTCCTGAAATCCTAGAAACGTGCTAAAATTCTAGAAACATCTTACATTTCTAGAAATGTTCTATAATCCTAGAAACACCCCCAAATCCTAGAAATGTCCTTAAATCCTAGAAATATCTTAAAATCCAAGAAACATCCCAAAATCCTAAAAATCCTAAAAGTCTGAAAATATGAGGAATATTCTAAGTCTTAGAAGCATACTAAAATCCAATGAAACATTCTAACATCCTAGAAATGTCCTAAAATCCTAGAAATGCTCTAAAATCCTAGAATCTTCCTGAAGTCATACAATTGCTCTACAGTCCTAGAAATGTGCTAAAATCCTAGAAATGTCCTACAGTCCTAGAGACATGAGGCTGCTGCGACTGGCCCCTGTCATTTTGCAGAAGTGGCCTTCAAGCAAAGCCATTATGCTGCAAAATAACAGGATTCTGGCATTCAGCTGCCAGGAGTTTACCATCATTTTACAGAAACATTTGTTACAGCAGTAAACCCATATCTCTCTCTATATAGAGAGAGAGAGAGCAATATGAATATGTCTCTCTCTGTCTATGTATATGCATGGTGCAGCTCTTCCCTCTCCTTTACACCTCCAACCTTTGCAGACTCCAGTTGTCATGGCTGCGAATGGCTCATTACAGACCGGTGAGTTGAGGAGCCCATTCATCATTCAAGAGCAGAAGCTTGCATCCAACTCAAGAGCCGAAGGGAAGTGGCTCTCCAAGAGCCTTGGCCTCATCCCTACAATCATCCAATGAGGTCCTCCATTGAGCACCGTTCCTCATAGTGTGGAATATAATGTAAAGTACTCCTTCTCTAAAAGCTTTGTCAAAAGTCTTCACTTGTCATAATTCTGTCATTGATGCCTCACTTCAGTTTTTGCTTGAACGTAGACCATCGTCTTGACGGTCGTCCTGGTTTTTATAATCGACTTTGTGATGGATCATTACCTTCAAAAAAGTGTTAACATATTCATCTTTTTTACTTTAAAAGACACATTTACTTATGGTTATGGTTATGGTTCAGTATTTTCTACCTGCTTACTGTTTCTGTGGAATATGCCAGATTGAATTTGGAAAGAAAATAATATTGTACTGACATATTGCAAGCTTAGAATCATAAGCTTCTATCTGTGTTCTGCATAGTTTTTAAATATTGAGCTTCAACATTTTGCATTCCAAACATAAAAGATATTAACTTTTTTTGTTTTAGAAATAAATGTATATAAATAAAAAAATACCTCACATAATGCTGCCGTTTGTGTGTGTGTGTGTGTGTGTGTGTGCATGTATGTGTGTTTGTGAGGATAATTTGGTGATATTCTTTTTTTTATCATCAAGACATACTAATATGTGTGTATGTAGAGCCTGATATATCTTCTCCTGTGCCATATAGCTCTGTTGTTCCAAAAATGAAGAAATGAATGAATGTGAGCCACACTATTGCACCATGAAATGATGAAATTTATTTTGATCCCAGCTGCCTGAAATACTCACACCAACTCTAAATGTGGATTCCACTACAGCTGAAAATAGATAGATGTGTATCTTCATTGGGAACCAACATGTTTTAATATCTTGTAAGCATGTGTTTCACTTCTGTTTTTTTTACTAATTCTGTGCGGAGCACTTTGTAACTGACTGTTCATATGAGTTGTTTAAATAAAGTACCAATAATAACAAAGAGAAACCAATCAGAGGTTGATGTGATGTTAACTCTGACTGCTGTATTTTCCTTCCTTCCTTTGTTCAACAAAACAATATTGCCTGAAAAGAACCGTCCTGTGCTGCTTAAAATGACGGGGGGGCAGAATCAATTTCCTGGTGTGATATGCATACCAGGTAAGAGCCTTTTTCAATGATTTTCCAGTCAAGCTTGTTTTGGTTTCCAATGTTGTTGTGCCAATTTCAGTGGTGACCCTGAGCACACAAATCCAACCTATCAAAACAAGGAAGGTCAAAACTCTCAGGTGTTGTGCCCGCCTGAGTGCTTTAAAGCCAAGTGCGTTATCGTTTTCACCCAGAGAGGGGCTATGATAGCAGCAGAGGATGAAGGTTAGCAGACAGCGCAGCACTTGGAGTGCTTCAAAGCCATACCTGATTTGTTTTGTAGCGCTGCCACTCTGCCTTGTTTTGCACATTCATATAAGGGGAACGCTGCGCCGACGCTCCTTCTGCTGATTCACATGGAAGTCAGATTCAGCCTCCAGCGAGCTCAAACTCCCATTCCCAGTTCTCCGGCGGCAGCAAACAGCTCCAGCAGCTTGTTGCCGCCTCAGACTTCAAGGAAAAGCTACTGTTAGACACACTAACACTCGGCGCTGTGTGGGTGGCTGCAGGGGGAGATAAATAATGTCATCTGATTGTTAAATTGCTGCTGATTGCTGAGAGCAGCACATTCACCTGTTCTCTGCAGAATCTTTCTAAAGGTGTACTGTCCTCAAAAGCAATGTATAGACTCAAATAGAAGTAATCAATGGCTGCATTTTCTTCTTTTTCTGCTGGTTTTGGGATGTTTCTGGGCACAGCATACAGTTGAGGGCAGGACTTTATGAAAAAGGTACACTGTAAAATCTGACAAGTTGATTTTCTAATCTTGGAAACTGATTGCCTTGAAAAATGTAACTTAATATAACAATCTTCTGTTATGTTGAATTTATATCTAATTGTTAAGTTTACCTAAATTGTATCTTTATTTAATTGTTGCAACTTAAAAAATGAAGTAACTTGGAAACTGACTGTCTTGAAAAACGGAAGTAAATAAAATCATCCAGGACATGTGTTTGAAAAGCTTTGGAAACACCTAATTCTACTTTAACCCTGCTGGCTGATGTCCAGAGCAGATAGCTCATATTAAAAATTAAAGAGAGGTGCACCCTAATCATTATCTTAGGGAACCAGCGGGCTGAGACTGCCATGCATTAATGCTTTCTGACTCAGTAGGCATTTTCATTATTCCATGTAGCCATGCAGTTATGGACAGCAATAACATGGAATCCGCTGGATGTGTGAGTTTGTGTTTGCTTGTGTGTCGCAGACTTACTGTCACACACACACACACATACACTTAGTGCATTCTATGTTCACGCAGTGTCCGCTGAAATCCTCGGTGTGATCTTATTTCAGATGCAGATATGATTAAGGACAGTCAGTGTTATGCGGCAGAAGCCACATCGAAAGACAATCATCAACGTTAATCAATTCATGATTTTCTTTAATGGCACACACTGGCTATCTTCTAATCTTACTGCCTATTTAGACAGGACAAAATTAATATACAATGCCAATGCATTTTTCATGAACCACTTCCTTTTACAGAGAAGACCCAGTTTTGGAGGCACCCCAGTTCCACACAGACACTGCAGGCTGATGTAAGGAGCCCCATGAGCGGGAGGTCAGCAGGTGTCAACCTCCCGTTCAAATCTTCTTCTTCAAACTCCTAATGTCCATTCTGTCCAAAGTGTCCATGTTTACCAGACTCAAGAGCAGAGCACACGCCACAAGGACGTGATAGTTTTTTTTTTTTCTTAAGAAGGCCACATTTATAGATACATTACCACATTTGAAATGGCGTGGGGTTACATGTCAAACTCTGAATTTTCTGCATTCTGGTAAATTTGTATGCACTACCACAAAACACAGCCTTTTCTGCTTTACACAAGGTGTAAATTTCTTTAATTTTGTCAAAAGTTGTCTGCTACCTCATATTTTTATGGGAGATACAAATGCATGTTTTAAATACTGATGGGAACATATAATATAGGCTGTGGTTTACAATGATGTCAGAAAAGCTGAGACTTGTTTTAGGCAAGACGTGGAGCGACAGTCAATTAACCTTGAAAATAAAACCACTGATCTCCAAAGTTTGGCTTTTTTTTTGTAACTTTCTTTTTATGTTAATTGCACCTCCACACATTTCCTGTCCTATTACAAATTGTTAAACCATATTTCATCTTATCATCATTTTTTCCTCATTTGTTGTTAGTAAGTAGTTTGTAGGGTAGTTTTTTTCTGTTATTACAGTATTCTACTCTCTGTAGTAGCCTAATGTACTTAGCTACATAACGTAGAATAGTCTATGTTGCATATAATATGTGTATTTGCACAATGATGGATGTTCCTATAGGTGACATAAGTGGCCACCCAGGGCACCACTCAGATATTATAAATAGATAAAATAATAATAAGAAAAAAAATAAAATTAAATAAGACTAATAATAAGAGGGGCAGAGCGCTAGGGGAAGCTTGCCTAGGGTGCCAAATGTGCTTTGTCTGGCACTGCACCCATTTGTTATCTTTTTTCTTACATTCTGATAGTTTATACTGACTTACTGTATCTTTGATATCCTGATTTGGCTTTTTTGGTCTTGTCTATGGTCATGCGAATAAAGGTAATTTGAATGGAAATTCTTGTTAATAAGCCACAGAGAACCCTCTGACTGGTCCAGTAATAATGGCTTTTTCAGCAGTGTATAGGAAGAAGATTCAGAGTGCAAAGGTTACTATAAATATTGAATTCAATGTTGCTTTATATACAGTAATAGAATATATCTGTTATATTATTAAACTGATCTTACTTAAAATAGTCTTGGAAACTGACTGAAAAATGGAAGTAAATACAATCATGAATCTTCACTTATGTTGACTTTATACCTTATTGTTTAATTTACTTAAAATGTATCTGTTTTTGTTTTTTTAAATTTTTTTAAAGTTTTTGTAGCTTAAAAATGACAAGTGAAATGAGCTTGTTCTTTCTAAGTGTTAGGCAACTTCAGTAAACCAAGTAAATATGACTTAATCATGATGACGAGGATTTGGCCAGTCATGAAATTAAGAGATCTGCAATATCTCTTTTACCATATTTAAGAAAAAACAAATATGACTGACTACATTGCAACCGGCAGAATACATTTTTATAAAACAGTACACTTGCTTTACTTAAACTGCTTAAACCTAGAAATACTGATTTAATTAAACTTGTCTTTTTTTGTTGCAACAACTTTGCACATTTAAGTAAATACATTTTGAGAAAACTTAACAATTAGTTAACATAATATAACATAACATAAATTTAGACTCATAATTATATTCACTGATATTTTTCGAGGAGATTGGTTTCCTTGATTTTTTAAAAATATAATCAACTTTTCGGATTTTACAGTGTATTATGTAAACACTGCTTCTCAAACAGTTCTTTACCCCTGTGTGTTTCCAACATGCAGCATGCCCACATGTCAGTACTCATGCCTGTTCTCTGGGATGCAGCACATCCTAAATTTAAAAAAAAACGCAGTGTCCATGAAACCCGGTCAGGTGGTTTTCAGGGCACTGGTGTCTCAGCAGACAAGATTGGATTTGCGTTGCCTTGGTTTCTGAGATGCTATCTGTGTGGTGACTGCAGGCTGTAACATGCTGCACATGCACTCAGTTGAACAACATCTGGTTACTGCTGGTAAATATGACTGAATGGCTTTATTATTAGCATCCTCAGCACGTAGACCTCAAGATAAAACTTTAATAAAAAGATTGGGGAGAAGGCAAGCCATGATGGGAACAGATGGATCTGAGTTAGTCTAATGCAGACAGTTATATTTACACAGGATTCACTTTTATAGCTGGACAATCTGAAAACATAGCATGCTAATAAACAGTTTTCTCCTGGGTTGGCTGTCTTTGCTTTAGAGAGTGATTCAGTGCAAAATAGCAAGTTGCATCAAACTCCTCACCTCCTCTTCTAAAAATCATTGCGACAGGCCAATGAGAACTACTTCTCAGTCACACACACTGTAAAAAGAGACTATATGGTGAACTTAAAATAAAAAAATGAAAAATTGTGTACGGACTGCCTAAAATTTTAAGTTGAATGAATTTGAGATGATGAGTTGAAGTAATTTTGTAATGATTCAACTTGTCTTCTCATATTCAGTCAACTAAAAAAATTAAGGCAGCCTGGACACTGACCTTATTAAAGTTAAAATCGTATAAATAGTCATTTTTACAGTGTATATGTAATACTAATCAGCACAAATTTAAAAAAAAAAAAAAAAAAAAGAAGACAGAAATCAAGGGGGGGTCAAGGAGTGCAAATTAGCAAGTTGAATCATCTCAAAATCATTGAGAGAACTTGATACGGTCAGCCAAGTCACATAAGTCATTTTCTGTTTATTTTGTTTGTTATTTTGTTTATTTTATTTTGTTTAGTACTGAACCTTGTCTGTGTGATCCTGCTCCTTGTGTCTCACCTCACCTTAATTGGCCTCACCAGCATCTTGTTAACCCTATCATTCTGTGTATATAAGCCCTGTGTGTTCTACCTCATGTTGACAGCTAGCTGTGTGTTCCCTTGTGACACCTCGTCCTCATGTTCTTTGCCTAGTCAGTGTCCGTGTGTTTGACCACAGCTTGACTTTCTGATCTTTGTTTCAAGGCTTGTCCTTATTTGGATGTGCTTTCCTGAACTAGTTGATCACCTGTGCACTGACTTGGACTGATATTAAAGTCTGCATGCATGAATCCACTTCCTCGAGTTATTATGAAGTGCTGTTGCTGTTGGGTTGACAGCGATTGTCAGTCAATTCTTGATGTGGCACATTCAAACAGTCTAAATATAACTACTGAACAGGTTGGCATGACATTTGGTGCCTGCATCCCATTTTGGCATTTATTAAACCCATTCAAACACACACACACACACACACGCACACACACACACACACACACACACAGATCATTTTTGGTCACCTTGACATCTTCTCTGGTGCTATGGCAAGGCAAAATTTTCCAGCTGCACATGTATCCTAACATCTGAATAAGGGGCATTTTGGGAAATATGATTAGCTTTCATTCTGGGAATGAAATGAGAGGCTGCATGTGTTAACTGTTAGCAAATTTGTGTATTTCAGACCAATCGTCTAAAAAAGATGCTGCCATTGTGTGTTTTGCAATTGGCAGGATACGCTGCATTTGTACATTATGTAGCAGATATGCTCAGACATAATGTTTCTTTATATTTCAACAACACTGTGGTTAACTTGTGATTATGTTTAGGCACAAAAAACATTAGGTTATGGTTAGGACAAGATCATGTTTGGGCTGAAAATATCTGGTTGGGATTAGATACACCTCACTGGAAATGCAGCAATTTCTCTGTAAAATTAATCGACTTTTAGTAGACTGATCGCAGCTAGAAAAACACCAGTCACTAGTAATCACCTCAATTTATACTCATAGAACAGTTCTAATAATATCCTACAAAAATGCCCACACAACAGTTTGTATGATATCATATGAATTAGTACCCCCATGAATGATGTTATGTCCTTAATGCACACATACGCAATTAATGAGCTGCAGAGCTTAGGCCAGGGGTCGGCAACTAAGTTTGGCCTCGGGCCAAATTTTTTCTGACTAACTCAATGGTGGGCCAAAATTACATTTTCATCAGGCAAACCTGTCTTTTCCACAAAAAAAAATTCTCTCATTTTTCTACATAAACATGATTTAATAAAGTTATTTATATTAAATCAATTGAATTTGTTACACTGTTATTACAATGTCTGCGTTAGGAAACAGCCAGTAGCCTGGTGATAATAAGGCTGCTGTCAGTAATCACACATACTCTGTTAAGACTTAATGCTTAAATAATAAACACTTTTCTGAGCTTAACTAACGTATTCATCATTTTAAGGTCATTTGCTGTAATGATTTGGTTTCCGTTGGTAACGCAGCCTATTCTCGCGTGACATCCTGATGCTGTTATTGTTTTTTTTTGCTGAGATAACGAGATAACGTGAGACATTAGTTAGCTAGCTAGCAAGACAAAATGTCATTGTCCAAAGCAGTCCAAAGGAAAGTCGACAGCGAAGGTAGGAGGTATAAAGAAGAGTGGAGAGAAAAATATGCATTCATCCTACCTGATTTTATGAACGCCAAGCCAGTCTGTCTCATCTGCAATGAGGTTGTTGCAGTTTGCAAAGAATATAATATCCAAAGGCACCACGAGACTAAGCATGGCAACTTCAAAACTGCACTGACAGCTGGATATGCACACAGCAGCAAGATCCTGGTTCGAGGACTCACGGCGCAGCAAAAGGTGACAAGTGCGTCCCTTAAAGCAGCATGGGTTCTAACCCGCCACAACAAACCATTCACTGATGCAGAGGTTTTTAAAGAAGTGATGGTGGCAGTTTTGGAGGAGCTGGCTACTGATAAATCAATGGATGGCGTGATTGCCTCAGTGAAACAGGTGCCTCTTTCTGCGAGGTCAGCTTCCTGGCGCATAGACGCACTGTCGGATGCTGTGCATGGAGTCATTATCAGTGATCTGAGTCAGGCCGAATACTTTTCTCTGGCCATTGATGAGAGCACCGACAACACAGATGTAAGCCAGATGTGTGTCTATGTGCGATATTTTGATGGAAAGGAGTTCAGGGAGGAGTTGCTGTCTCTAATTCCACTAGAGGGGAACGCCACTGGGGAAGTTATATTTACCATATATATATTAATATATATATATATATATATACATATATTATATTTTTTTATCAATGTCATCTGGTGGGCCAGATATTATTGGCGGCGGGCCAAATTTGGCCCGCGGGCTGCCAGTTGCCGACCACTGGCTTAGGCGATAAAAGTTAGTAGGTAAAGGAAAAGAAACATGACATGGTATCTTTGGGTGAAGCAAGTAGTACTGAGGCAGGTTTCCATTACAGATTTGCACAAAATTTAAATGATATTTTCAAAATGTTGAAAAAACACAATTGCGAGATGACTCCATTGCTTGATGTTGTGCAACTTCTCCTATGGTGATAACATTCCAAAAAGCATGGTGATGGATGTTCAAAACATTAGCAGCTTTATTTCTGTTGCAGCCACCTCACTAGCCGTCATTATTTCCAATCCAAGTCCATGTAGGCATGTTATGCGAGGTGTAATGCAAAGACAAGTCCCTTATACGTGGGAGTGGTCATGTCTGAGGGATTTCACAAAGGAATTGTGGATTCAAGACTTCCGGATGATCCGCTCAACTGTTAAAAAGTTATGTGATGCAATAACACCTCTTGTAGCTCCTGCTGCATCATAAGGGAGCCAGTTCCTACTGACAAGCACATAGCCATAGCATCATGTGACCTAGAAAAGACTAAAAAGTGTTTCAATTGCAGTTTTGTGAAATATTGCTTTTTTGAAATGAGTGAAATTCCACCTCTTGCAAGCATTAAAACTTGTTTTGTGATAAATGGGACTTTTTTCAGAATTGACATGTTTCACACAGTTACAAACATGCATCTCCAGGGGAAAGTCTGGATTTTTGTGACCCATCCAACCTCTCTTCTTACAAGACCACTCAGGACTGCTTCTTTGTTTACTCCCGTCAGCACATTGATCACACAATTGCAGCCTATCAAAATATGTGGGATATATGAATTTGGGTATGACTTTGAGTAGGAAAACGTACAAACCTGTTGTGACGAAAGCCTGAACACCTATATTTGGTACCTGAAAAACTGCTGGAAACACAGCAATGACTCATTAAAACACATCTGCTTTTATTGTTTGTTTGTTTGTTTGTCTCTGACAGTGGTCTGCAGCCCCACAGGTGTCTTGCCTAAAGGTGTCACATAATCCACCATCCCCTCCACCTCCTGATAACAAAGTTGGCTCATATACTACGTCAGTGGTCCCCAGTCTGTTCATCAGTGGGTCGTGGGTCCATTCTGAATAAACAAAAAGTGACTCATGAATGTGTCAAGTTTGTAGAAAAACACACTTTAGTTTAAAGTACTATGGTTTTCAAGCACAGAGCTTTTATTTTGGAGTGCCATTTTGGTTTGTTCTTGCAATGTCTAATTTCTTTTTGATCTGTGCCTACATGTTGTTTGTATTTTGGGAAATAAAATTATAAATATGTGGTAAATTATAATGCATGGATATTAAACTAATGACTGAAATGAAATGAAATCTGGACCTTGTGGCTGCACCAGTTGCAAAGACTGTACTGTGTCACTTTAGAAACGTTATTATGATATGCATACAACATGCATGTTTTTTTTTTCTTTAAAAACATGCATTTTTCTGGCAATTTGGCTGAGTATTTCACAAAATGTTTGAACATTTATCTTTTTCATGCTACTGACTGCAAAATATTATCTGTCTGTGTATGTTACTATTACAGAAGTATTATACGCGGTGTAGCAAAAGCTTTATGGTTTAAAAATGAGATCTAGCACAGAAACATCCAGAGCTTTGGGGCAACCATTGTCTCAGTCACTCATGTAGAAGGTCAGCCATGTTTTCATGTTTTCCAAGCTGGCCATGAGCACTAAAAACTAAAGTGTAGACTTCTAGCAGCAGCTCTTGTCCCTCCAGGGCATCCAGGCTGGACTCCTGGGAGGCTTCCTCCGTGTTTCTAATCCCCAGAGTGTCAGAATTGTCACTTAACTGCAGAATGAAGAAGCTTTTAAGGGAAGTTACAAATCTCGGTTAAAAGTCCTTTAATATTGTTCTTTTGTTTGATGGTTTCCTATTTTTTGTGGCAAGCCCTAGCACTCTGAAACAAATATGTAACACAACATTTGCAAAAATGTGGTCTAATTAAGCTGTCAAGCTCCAATCACTCTTTGCTCTGCCTGAACTGCTGTGGCTGCACTTCTCGGTGACAGTATCACTGTTGCTCAGGTGCAGTTAAAGGGAAATGCTGCAGGCAGTGACGCGCTAATAGCCAGACGCCACATAATACATGTTCATACTCTGTATTTACATGCTAATATAATATGTGGGTTGACTGAGTTCCTCTAGATCAATGATACTCAACTTTCAGCCCTAATCTGGCCCATGATTCAGTCCATGGTGGCCACTTAACGATTTTTTTATTCACAATAAAAATAAAGTGATTGTACTTTTAGTATACATATGTCCTAAAATCCTAGAAACATCCAAAAATCCTAAAAATGTCCTAAAAACAATGAAATGTCCTAAAATCCTAGACATGTTCCTAAATCCTAGAAATGTCCAGAAATCCTAAAAATGTCCAAAAATCAGCGATATGTCTTAAAATGCGAGAGAAGTCCTAAAATCCCCAAAACATCCAGAAATCCTAGAAATGTTGTAAAATCTAAGAAACATCCTAAAATCCTAAAAATGTTTTAAAATCCTGGAAATGTCCTTAACTCTTAGAAAGGTCCTAAAATCATATAAATGTCTTAAAATCATAGAAATGTCCTAAAATCATAGAAATGTCTTAAAATCTGAGAAAAATCCTAAAATCCTAGAAACATGTATGGACTGCTGTGGCTGGCCTCTGGCCTCCTGTCATTTTGCAAAAGCCCCCCAAGCAAAGCAAGTTAAGTATCCTGCTCTAGATATTTCATGGAAAAGGAACAATTTATTGCAACTTTAAGAAGGTTTGAAAAATTTGGTTCACCTTGTGCTTCCCAATGCAAACATAAAATCACATGACTTTATTTATTGACAAAGGGAGATAAAAAAAAAATTAAAAAAAATTAATGCAAGAAGTGTCACTTGCATTCCACTACAAAATTTGATTGGATACTCTCAGACTTCCCAATACTAACCTGGTGGGCTTTTGGGAGTCAGGCGCCAGATTTCTGGGAGAGTTAGTTCCCTTGCTAATTTCCCATCCCAGTTCAATGTGGTCTCATCCAGAGGCCCGCAATTGTTTCCTTTAGCCTGCCCAAGGTACAGTGCTGCTTTTGTTCCATCTCTCCATTGGCTCTGAATACAGTCCCGGAGCCAGACAAACCTGTAGGGTATGTTATCAGGACTCTTTGTCCTGGTGCTAAGCTTCCCCTGCCCAGATCCCCATCCATACAACAGAGGAGAGGCACCAGTGCAGGCACACAGTCTGTCACTGCCCTCCCCTCTGACACTGTGAAAGCTCAGCAGACTCAGCCAACATGGCTTCTGCTTCATCATTTTAATGTGTGGTGATAATGACATGAGGACACAGAAAACACGTCCATACTTTGGACTGCATGAACTCACTTAGAACATTTTTCTACATGTTTTTTTCTTAACAAGCTTATCAAACCAATAATAACAGTTTTCCACTTTCTTAGCCATTATCAAGTCATATATTTTACTGCTGACCCTTTTCTAAAGTACACCGTAATATAAAAGCTCAGACACACCAAACCGATATCAAAGAACTGGTGAAAGCATACACACCACAAAGACCACAGCCAATGACCAATTAGTATGTGTATTCTGCACCTGCATGGCAGGAGGTAACTCTCCATACCAGCCATTCAAAACAGGAAACCAGATAGCCAACAGGATGGATTTAAGATGCTACTTAGCCAGTTATGACATTAATATATGTATATATAATATATATTATACAGTGTTGTTAGAACATATGATATTTGAATCTGTCTCATTCCGAACTCGTCAAATAGCCCCGCTTTGTTAGTGCTTTCGTTGTATGACTGTGATGCCAAAAGCCACCTTCCGCAACCACATGTAATACGCTGGAAAGATCTAGTGGTGCTGTTATGATACGCTGGCAGATAACAAGATGGAGACCGGACGAAACTGGTTTCTTGTGCCCGACATACTGAAGGATAGCGTCAGGTAGTAAAGCTGCTGGAAACCACTTATTATAAGGAGTGCAAGTACGCTCATAGGGTCAGCAGGTGGGGAGGTGGACGGGTCCCACATACAACCGATTTTCATGTGGAAGGTTGGAGTTCGCTTCTCTTGTGGATGTGTGTGTGTGTGTGTGTGTGTTTCTGCATCTTACCATGTGCCTGTTTTGCCTAAACCTAACCATCCGTGACTTTGCTGCCATGTCCCAACCATCATGACAGTCCACGCTGTTGTGAAAACATAAGGATCATGCAGCTTCATCCCACCATGTGCATTTGTTGACATCACCATAACAGCATCCCAGAGTGTAAGGATAAGGATACCAAAAATGTCATAGGTTGACGCAGAAGGTCACTGACAGAGTGGCACCATGCGACGAGTGCAGATTGAGAATGTGTTGAATATTTACAGTGTGCCAGCAAACAACAACACAAACAATTAAGAACCTTTTTTGCTGAGGAGCTCAATGGCTAAAAAGAAACATACCTTACAAAATAAGTTTGATTGGATCTCACTCTCTCATGACTTCAGTTGTTTGTTCACTTTCCTCACTTTAGTTTTACTTCTCCTGAGCTGAGCTGAACTGCCAATCATAGCAATTTCTTTCACAGACAGGCTCCATCAACACATTCTCATCTCAAGTCATCACATGTTGCCACTTTGCAGTGGACCTCCACATCTACATATTACACTCTAAGTATCCCTCTGTGTCTGACGTTCCAGGATGCTGCTACCGTGATGTCAACTCGAGCACATGGTGGGATGACACTGCACATAGTTATGTTTAGACATCAAAAGCACATGGCAACCAAAGCTGGGACATCAGCAAACACACATGCTGGCACAGATGGATAGGATGAGGGGAGGGAGGCACATGATAAGGTGCAGAATAAAAACATCACATTCAGACGGGAAGCAGATATTAACCTGTAAGTCATTTGTAAACCTGAACGAGGTGCTTACTTTCACCCATGACATTTTCCAAACCCAAATTGTTTTTGTGTCTATAACTCACGAAGATCTTAACTGCATAGCCAAATTCTAAATGAAGTCGATAAACTGACGACAAGATACAGCATGGAGGCTGTTGTGGATGACAGCTGCTGCTGAGAATAAGATGTTTACCTTTCCTCAGCTTTTGGACAATTATTGCTGCAATTGGAGAAAAAACCATCCTTGGGGTGCATGTAGATGTTTTTACTGGCTGGAAAGTGTAGAGTGAGAGCGAAACAGACAAGAAAAGCATCCTATGTGGGTGCACGGGTGCAAAGGTGCACAGTGTGGCATGCTGTCGAGCAGCCCGCAGCAAAAGACACAAGGTGCAAAATACAGTGAATCTTGACACAGAAATTACAGTGCATCGGTGGATTGCTGGTGACACTCCCCCTACTGTATCTGTGCGGACAGCCAGACATGGAAATACCAGACAGACGGTCGTAGTGTGTGGCATTTTTCCTCAATGTAGCAAAAATGCCAGAGGCAGTACACTCGTACGAGGATAAAGCCCTGTGTCCTCGCTCACTCTCAACTCGTCCTGAGCTCTCTTGTTTCCTCCAGAAGGCTCTAAAATATTTTCTTGCAAATGTGTTTATTCTGGCTCAAAAGGTTTTCCATTTTTTAATAGATTGATGATGTTATGTGATGATTTGGATTCAGGTCATACAATACGTGCTGCAAAAAGTTGGTGATTTGGCCTTAGAGCATAGTAAATCCCCACATAGGATGCTTTTCTTGTCTGTTTCACTCTCACTCTACACTTTCCAGCCAGTAAAAACATGCACCCCAAGGATACATTTTTCTCCAATTGTAACAATAATTTCCAAAAGCAGAGGAAAGCTAAATGTCTTTATTCTCAGCAGCAGCTGTCATCCACAACAGCCTCCATGCTGTATATTGTCTACAGTTTATATGGAGTCCATTTAGAATTCGTTTACATTAAGTTTTAGATGCAAAAAAGACTTGGGTTCGGGAAATGTCATCTCATTGAGGTTTACAAATGACTTACAGGACAAGAAGTCCTTCCTTTGAGGCAGTCATTTTTAATCCAATAAGCCTATGAAACCTTTGGCTGATTTTCTTTAAAAAAAAAAAAAAAACTTGGGCAGAAGCCAATGAGCAACGGAAGAAGAAATGACCCCAAAAGTAGAAAGAAATGAGTAAAAAGCACAAGAAAATTAACTTTTTTTAAAAAAAAAAAAAAAAACAACAAGGTGCTTACAAATTATATTAATTTTGTAACATAATTAATTCTAAAAATATTCTACCCTGTTTTTTTCTTTTATTTCCCTAGATTCTTTTCCTAGCCTTTTTAAAAAGAAAATCATTTCTAATTCTACTAATTTCTTGCAATATGTAGAATATTTCTTGTCAGATTGCTCACTGCCTTTTTCATGTGGTTTTGATAGAAATTGCACCAATTTGCACAGGGTCAAAGGTATAAATACTTGTGAAAGGAGTCTCAAAGGGTTAAATCAGCAACTATAAAAAACAATTAGAAATCTTACACAGACGCTCAACGACAGGGATGGAAGACTGTTGCCACATAGTGAGTTTTCATAGTGTGCCATTACCTCCTGGTAAATGATGTACACAAGACTCCTCTGAGTATACAGTATATACAAGCCAAACTGAAAAAGTGGAAAAAATGTCCTTGTTGAGATATGTTTTAAAAGCTGATGAAAGGACAGACTGAAGACTGTGAGTCAGAGGAAACTCTATCACTAACTTGAATCATTAGCTGCAGTGCAAATCACACCAAGACTACTGGCAGTACTACTGCTGATATCACTGAGTGCCTCCATTCATGGTCACATAGAAAATTTCAACATGACATTTCATCTGCCTTCACAGCTGGAAACAAATCTTCCACAAACATTTACTCTCAATATCATACTAACTAACTCTTACTTCCAATCAATGACACCTTTTTGAATTTGATTTGTTTAAACCTTCTTAAAGCTTGTATCCTTTATCCATATATTGTTCATTAAAGTCCCTGTAATGCTATTATTGCATTGTTTTGCAAGACATGTACAGTAAATGGACTGCATTTTTAGAGTTTTTATGGTCTTAAAGACCGCTGAAACCTTTAGAACACAAGCAGCATTCACCCATTCACGCACATTCACACACTGGTGGCCAAAGCTATTATACAAGGTGCCACCTGCTCATCATTTTCACATGCATTCACAATCCAGGGATCAGCATTTTCTATCCCAAGGACACTTTGACATGTAGACTGCAACTGCCAGAGACTGAAGCACCAACCCTCAGATTGGCAGATAACTGTTCTATCTCCCGAGGCACACTTTCAGCCAAAATGTTGATAAAAAACAATTTCGAGATGGCTGCGTTTCCATTGAATAATGTTCTGCGACTTCTCTTTCTCACGACTCCAAGAAGCAAGGTGATGGATGTTCAAAACATAAGCAGGTTTATTTCTATTGCAGCCACCACACTAGCCAACAGTATTTACAATCCAAGGCCAAGTGTGTTATGGAGCCATAATGGAAAGGCGAGCCCCTTATACATGGGAGCGGCCACGTTTGAGGGATTTCTGGTGATTGTCCATGATTTCACAGAGGAATTGTGGATTCAAAAATTCCAGATGATCAACTCAATTTTTGAAGAGTTATGCGATGCAATAACACCTCTTGTAGCTCCTGCAGCATCATGCCCAAAGATCTGTCTCTTCCTCCGTCCATACATACTGCGCCACGTTTGTTAGAATGCGACTCTTTGTATTATATCATCTGTATCAGTGTCTCCATTGCATTCCATGATGGCTTTTTTGAATCCGCTGAAATACCACCTCATGAGAGCTTAAAAACTTTTTTGCGGTAAATGGGAGCTTTTTCAAAATCGACATGTTTCATATTCGCAGTTTCAGTTTGCGCAAATTAAGGATTAATGGTAGTAATTAATGGTAATGCCTGTAGTGTTTAGTCATTATTTCATTCTATTTTCTGAGCTTACGCTGTATTAAAAGAACATAAAAGAATGACTTTTTTTACTGCTTCCTTTGTTTAAAAAGATGACACCATCTTGTTTTGCACCTGCTCCGAAAACTTTAAGAGTGAGGGTTAATGGAAACCTGCAAAGTTCTTCTCCTTCTGTTGTCTACTAATATAAAACACCTACAATGCAAAGCTTTATTAACACATGCAGACCAGTGGGAATTTGCCAACTTGGTTTCAGTCACAGTTGAACATTTTGCTTTAACAAACATGCAGGCGATCACACTGACCATAGGAGATTTTAAGAGGATGGAACACTGTTCCAGAAGAAGTGAGGCAGTTTTTAAGTCAGACTCAAAATGGATTCAAACATATTTCCAGTTTGAGCCATCGTTTCCGTCACCATGCAGTCACACTGAGTAGACGGCAAAAAATGACTGTTGCGTCGTCATGTTTGACTTTGAAAAGGCTCTGCTGTCTGTTAGCTTGTCCTCCGTTGTTCTCCCATTGGGCTTCTGTGACCTTACTGACCCCTCCTTCTCTTAAAGTCCCAAAAAGAACAGCAGTGTGTCAGCTTTTTCTCAGTCACTAATTTTAGGTAAACCTTTCGTTTGTCCTAGCTGCTGATTGAAAAAAACGTACATTTACAGACATTAAAATCATTAAAATCTATTTTTAGCTGGCTTATTTTTCTGCCACGCAATGGCATTAGTATTTTCTTATCAGTTTGAGTTAAGACAAATGACAAATCAGCTTGTTTCCTGCTTTCACGGGCTATGTTCAATTCCTGAAAGGAAAGAAATTCTGGTAAAATGGTATGCTCAGTGCCCTGTCTTAGCTGATTCATTTAAACAAATATAACATCTGTGGGCAATTTGTACTGCCTTGTATTCGTAAGTAAGCCTTTTTTAAAATTATTTGTATTTATAATGTTAGAAATATCTTTAATTATTCATGCGTATAATTTGGTCTTAAATATGTGCCAGATTATAAGATTCCCCTCACAAGTGTATTCACCTGCTAACGGATCCTGGTGACACAATTTGACTTTTTTTTTTTCTCAATAAATCAACTTATCAAGTAATCAAAAAGTTCAGTCAGTTATAAACTGAATTCCTGATGAGTCAGTGTGACATGTAGCTTAGTTGAGGCTGCAGATGTGTTGCAGCGCAGAGAGCTGCAGGACAGGAGGGAGACTATGGGTGCACTATTGGAAAAATGAAGCCGCATCAAGCAGAGCAACAGTGAAAGTGATGTACTGGCAGAATGAAATCAGCAGCTCCTGTCTCTCCACATATAAAATCTTTTTTTCCATATTTCAAGGAGTGATCTCAAACTTGCAGAGAGTGTTTTGGTATCTGCATTGAACTAATGACAGAAGCGGAAGGCTTAGACACTTTAAATCTTAGAAATGTGTTGGAGAACACAGTCACATACACAAACAAGGTAAAAACAACCTGCTTTTGGACACATATTTAAACATTACCTGATCAGGTAGTGCCTTTTCATTTTAGAAGTGAAATCTGAAGTACCTGAGCTAGATGCAGTTCATAGATCTTAACACAACAATCAGCTTTAAAAAACATAAAGCTGAACATAAAGATTAGTTTCTCAAATCTGTTCATCATCAGATATTCTTCACCAGATATGCTGTTTTATAGTTACAGAATATAAACAGTATCTTCCGACAACACTTTGATATAAAAATCTATATCGCAGCAACATAACAGATATTATTGAGAGGTCAGACACTTAAATTCTAAACTCAGACTACATTACCCGCTGCTTCCAATTTTGCTTAATCTTTCTATATATTTCTGAATCTGATGTTTGATGCAGATCAGAAATTTCTGTAATTCCTTTGCAGATTATTCTTAAAATTTAAAATAAATAAAATAAAATAAAAGAATTATTTCCATTATTCTGACATTATTACACTGTTCCCAGAGCAGTTTCTATTGTGTTGGAATATTCTAAAATTGTTTATCTTTCCTGTAAACATGAGGACAGATGATGGCAAATCAAGATAATGAATCCAGAAGAAAAATTGAAAGAAAATGAAAGGGGGTGAATCCATGTCAAATAATCGAATTCCCCTGTCACATTTGATCACTTTGTTTCAATAAAACAAGATTTTCAGAAATCCACAGTTTTTTTGTTTGTTTTTTTTTAAGATGGAGATGATTTTGCAGTGGAGTTTAAAGCAGCTCGGCAGCCAGCAGGTAAACTGAGACAGCATCTGCACCAACATGACACCCAATTACCCACAGCAGCATATCCATCAAGCCATTTAATAGAGCTGATGTTCCGCCTCGTGTGTGAATGCTCACAAAGAGGAGAGAAAAAACCAAAACTCTAAGCCTTCTATTTTGTAATTAAAAAAAAAAAACAAACATTAAATTATAATAGAAACCCGACAGACCAAACTCCAGTCGTTTTTGTTTCTTTTTACTTCAGTTAAGAAAGTTACACAAAAGGTGGCAAATTTGTCGACAATAAATAATAAATAATTTTTTTGTTGCACGGGAACAAACGAAACATTTTCTTCCAGAGCTAACGGTCTTTTTTAACTTATGATTAATTATACACATCTTTGGGAAAGAAAAAAAAAGTCATCTTGGACGGACACTGATTCACACAAATGTCCCACGAAGCTTGTGGCAAAATAGAGGTATACCTTGTTGCAAATGCTTTCGGGTCACGGAGGAGATCGTGTAGTTAAAAAAAAATGAAGAAAAGCAGTGCTGTTCCCATCCCATGGTCTATTATCTGACGAAGTGCGTGGATCGAATTATTAAAAAAGAAAAAAAGAAAGAAAAACACCAGTTTTCTATTTAGAGTAGCGCACAGCATTTCGCAAGTCTAGGATTTTAGATGAGTCTCCTCCTCGGAGGTCCCATGGATGGATGGAGTCATGTCTTCTCGTTTTGGCAACTGTAACCAGGCGTGTGAGCAACGTGCAGCACCGGGCCATGATGACGCATCCGTCTGTCTCTTCTGGATGGACATTAGAGTGTGTGGCTGTGGTAATATCCCATGATTGTCTTCACAGTGTCAAAATACAACCAGGGGGGTTGTTTGGTGCAGTCGTGGAGGGGGGTGAATTGGAGGGGAGGGGGAAGGAGGGGGCGGCTGTGTGTCCAGTTCAAGTCCGTCCACGCGGCGGCTGCTCAGGCTTCGATGGGGCTGGATACCATGCTGTTCGGCGTGTCTGGAAGCTGAGACGACATGGACGCTACCTCGCTGCCCGTCGAGTTCGAACCCGGTCCCCCCTCCGAGAAACTGACCTGCAGGTACACATCAGGCAGCGGTCAGAAAACATCTGGATACACCACAGGGGTGTGTGGTGTATTTAAAATGTATAGAGGCACAAAAGCTGTCAGATAATAAGGAAACATGCATGTTAGAGTCCATTCACAACACTGTAAAATATGAAAAGTTGATTTTCCTTTAAATCTGGGAAACTGATTGCCTAGAAAAACATAAGTAGCCGCCTAAATATAACAAATAGTAGTCTGAATTTATCATTACTTTATATCTAGTGGTAAAATATAGTTGTATTTACTTAATTTTTGTGAAGTTGTTGCAACTTAAAAATGTCAAGTTTCATTAAATCAACCGTTCAAAGTAATATTAGTAAACCAAGTTTGCTGTGATTTATCATCATAAAGTCTGACAGTTTGATGTTAATTTAAAAATATATATCTAGGAAACCATTTGCCTTTAAAGATGTAATTAAATCTAATTATTCTTAATTTTGGTTTACTTTATATTCAATTGTTAAATTTCCTAATTTAAGTAAAATTTTATTTACTTAATTCTGTGAAGTTGTGCAACATAAAAGTGAAAAATGTCATTAAATAAATCTTTCTAAGTTTTAGCAACTTCAGTAAACCAAGTTCACTGTGCTATATATATATATATATATATATATATATATATATATATATATATGTATTCTGCTGGTTGCAAACTAATCAATCACGTTAGTATTTTCTTAAACATGTTAAGCAAACAGAACTTGCAGATCTCCAAACTTCATCATCGGCAAAATCCTCTTTGCATGATCATTTTAAATCAGACGGACTTGGTTTGTTGAAGTTGCTAACACTGAAAAAGAGCAATGTAGTTGTCATTTTTAAGTTGCAACAACTTTAAAAAATGAGTAAAATGATCTAAATTTTAAGCTAATTTAACGGTTAAATGTAAAGTACACATCAATTAAGATGAACAGTTACATTTACTTACATTTTTAATGCCATTGGTGTTCTTTTTTTAAGTAAAGTCAGCTTGTCAGGTTTTACAGTGTACTTATTGCTGCTCATTTATCTCGGTATATTTATCAACGACAATGAATTTGCCAATGGTTTGACTTTAGGCCTAATTCATCACAGTGACCATCAGTTTGATTGAAAATGATTTTTGTTTTTAGCCTAATTAATTGTCGGTGGATTTGCACCACACTGCAACGGGACTGTTATCTACTTTAGCCCCCAAAACAATTTTTGGTGTTCGCTCTGATGGAAGATCTATTTTTCATCAAAGCTTCTGCATAATAATAACAAAACATAATAATAATTAAGGAAAAGTCTGAAAGTCTGAAAAAACTCACATTCAGAAAGTTTGGATAAGCACGCACACACAGACGACAAAAGGTGCGGATTTTACAGTCTGTTTTTTTTAGTCTAAAACTCACATTCAAACCTCTAAAGAACGTTTAAGCATACAAGTGATGTATATGGAATTAAATAAAAGGTAAATAAATAAAACAACACTATCTGCTGACCATGAAATTATGTGAGCCCCAGGATCTGTTGAGGGCAATGTCTTATTTCAAGCAATATGTATTTATTCGTGTCTGAGATCATCCCGGTTCTTGCTTTAATAATGCACTAATGGGGCTCATTTTAGCAGATTTCAGGAGATTGACTCACGCTATCTGTGATGCGTCACTCCAACAGAAATGAAACTATAAAAATAAATGTATCTTCAAAGGTTTAAAATTCATCCTTGGTCCCGTGTTTGTGCGTAAAACACACCAGGGGCATCCCTGACGGGACAGGTGTATTTTATTTTATTTTTTTAATCAAGAGAATCCTTAAAATCCTTAAAAGGCCTTCCTTTATCTAATATTTAATAGAAACACGCAGAGATGACTGACACGTGTGGAAGCTTCTGAATAGACTGAGGCCGCTTAAAAAGCAAAACCTGGCCCGGCGTTAACAGCTTCATTAAAACCAGCTGCTCTTGTTATTCTGTTCTGATAAAAAAAAAAATGAAATTATAATAAATAAAAAAACTCTTCTTATTGCTTTAAGGTGAAAACTGAGCTTAAAATGTTGCAAAACTAGGAAACATCAACATGAAACCACCCTGTGTTGCGCATCTTCACGGAAAAATCCCGAGTTTGAGAAAAAGATCAGACGACATGGAGCTAAACTCAATATGAGAATTTGAGGACTGTCAACTAAAATAATTTTGTATATTGGTTTCGATGCAGGAATTTAGTGTTCCATCGTGGTCTAGACCCCAACATCCCAACATGCACATATTTGTATGGTCAAATTGTAATTTTAAACACCCTTTCCGTAGACAAGATTGCACTTTTCTGCATGCATGAGCTCAGATCTGAAACTGAATATTGCAACTAAATAAATACTTTCAAGCATGAGAGCTTTTAGTGAAGGAAAAAAGGGACGCACCAGTTGTTGGAAGGCCGGCTGGTCGATGTCGCTCTGCAGGGCGAAGTCGCTGAGGACCTTCCAGGGCGGCTGGTAGCTCTGCACCTCCACCGGGTTGGCCTGGATGCCGCCGTCGTGCCGCTCCGGACTGGCCGCCACCATCGGGGTGCCCGTCATTCCCTGGATGTTCTGAGAGAAAAGAGGCGGTGGTCAGCACCCACTCCTCTACACAGCTTCCACAGATGGGCTGTGTGTGTGTGTGTGTGTGTGTGTGTGTGTGTGTGTGTGTGTGTGTGTGTGTGTGTGTGTGTGTGTGTGTGTTTGTTGGGGGGGGGTCTGAAATGAATCCACCAGTCAATCAGCAGAACAATCAATAAGCAAGCAAACAAATAAACAGATGAATGTGTTTGTGTGTGTGTGAGCTTTTTGTCTATGACCTCAGTGGCCCATGTGAGCTGGTGCATGACTCTGAGCTCTTACAGCAGCCCGAGGCCTTATCCTCAATCGCTTTACGCACACATCCCAAAACATGCAGCTTAGGGCCATTATAACATCACTTTATGAATAAAACTGACTTTAGTTTATTGGTCATCATGCTTAAATAGAGGCTACCTTAAATGTACTCCTGGGGTAAACATCATCATTAAGGATGTAAAGGATACTGCCTTGCTTGGGGGCCACTTTTGTAAAATGACAGGAGGCCAAGGGCCAGTCGCAGCAGCCAAGTGCATGATTTTAGGAAATATCAGTGTTTAAGGGTTTTCTAGGATTTTAGGGCGTTTCTAGGATTTTAGAATGTTTCTAGGATTTTCTTGAATTTTAGGACATTTCTGGCATTTTGGGACGTTTCTAGTATTTTAGGAAATCTCAAGGATTCCAGGGCGTTTTTGGATATCAGGATATTTCTTGGATTTCAGGGTGTTTCTTGGATTTTATGATGGCCCTAGTATTTTAGGATATTGGGGGCTCTGTTGTGGGGATCCTCCATTAACACTTGTTTTATATAGTCAAGCCCTGTTTTGATGCTGTTTTAAACACTCTGGCACCGAAGTACAAAAGCAGTTCACAGTGTGCATCACTTTATTTTTATCCTGAATAAGTAAATGGTTGGGGCTTCCGGCACCATATTGGGGGCCCGATGTGACCCAGGGACTGCAATTTGAGTGTCTCTGATGTAAAAGCAGCCAGGGCTGCAAAATTTAAGCTCCAGCTTGGGGCAAACAGTAGAACAGGCCTACATAAACTCTAAAAACATCTCTGTTCTGTGCATATTCCAGTCTGAAAACTTATCCAGCTTTGTCCTCTTACCGTCTTGTCGTTGGGTTGCTGCTGCTGCAGCTGCTTCATCAGCAGGCTCCTTTTCTTGTCCTTGCACCGCTTGTTCTGGAACCAGACCCGGATGACCCGCGGGCTGAGGCCGGTCATCTCCACCAGCTGCTCCTTCATGAGGGCGTCAGGCCTCGGGTTGGCGTTGTAGCAAGTCCGCAGCGTGTGCAGCTGCTTCTCGTTTAGCACCGTCCGGACCCGGGTGGTCTTCTCCGGCTGTTTGTGGACGTGAGGCCGCAGCGCGGGCTGCCGGGCCGAGATTGGTTCTGCTGTTGGGAAAGGACGGGGGAGACAGCCCAGAGGAAGACACAATTAATTTATCTGTCTCAGAGGCAGGCGAGACATGGTGACAAAACAGCGGGGTATGACTTTTATCAAGTATTTTGTCCGTCTAATGTTCCTGCAACACATGATGCGCAACTTTGCGTCTAATAACCTCGATAAATAGTCCTGTGGCAAACTGCCTCTAAATATAACCGTATTTAGGGGCTCAGGAGCTCCAGGCTTCACTGCATATGCGGTTTAAATGTAGCAGCTCTGATTGACTCATCTGATCCAAGGTCAAAACATCCGTTACAAAGCCAAGGCGCTTTTTTTTTGAGAAAACCTCAAACCCTTTCCAGAAACGCAGAGCGGCGCACAGCCTTAACGCATCCCGGACCCACAGCCGCGTTCCGCCCTCCTCCTCCTCCTCAAGCAGTGATAACTTGGTGTATTTCTGACACTGTATCTAATCTGCCGAGCCTGGCCTCGGTGGTATGCGGGAAAGGAAATGTAAAAGACAAAACACGTCCAGCAGTCCAACATTAAAGAGTCAAATGCGGACGTAGAGAAGCTTCACTTGTTAGTTATGGCACAGGGAGCAGCCTCCCCGTGACTGCGTGACATTTAGCTGCATTAAAACAGAGATCAAACCTGGACAGTAAATCACTCTGACATTGCGCTCTGACAGCGTGCGCACACAGCTCATGTGGAAATACAAGAGATGCTGTTCACCCAATATGGAACAGAACACTGCCATGGAGAGTCAACTCGGAGAATCCGTTTATTTTTTACACCTGAGCAAAATCCACTGACGCAAAGAGACTTTGGAACTTCAGAAAAAAGGCAGCGAGTCAGCCAGCTGCGAGAAGCGTATGTCCCCCAGCAGTTACACACTACAGTCATCAAGTCCTGTCTGTCCCCCAACTCCCCGGGACTTTACCTGCCATCTGCAGTGGTCTGGCGGGGTGCAGTGGGCTGAGCGGGTCCCCGGGACCCAGACTGGCCCGCTCCACTACGTCGTGGTCTGCCCGGCAAAAGAGCCCGTCCTCCCGCAGCGCGAACTCGTCCCCCGGGATGAGCTGTCGGCTGCAGGCCACGCAGCGGAAACACTCGATGTGGTAGACTTTGGAGCGGGCCCTCATCACGAAATCGTTCTTGCTGAAGCCGATGTTGCATTTTGCGCATTTAATCCCGTACAACCTGCGGGACACACACACACACACACACACACACACACGGTCCGATCAGTGTGACTGCATGCACTTATAATATATACAAAATGACAGAAATAACGCCATCGATTATTTGTAATGATAATAATAATAATAATAATAATAATAATAATAATAATAATAATAATAATAATAATAATAATAATAATGATGATGATGTGTTGCCGCTTTTATAAGATATAAGACATGTATGCATCATTTATAGTATTTGTAAAACATTATTATTATTATTATTATTATTATTATTATTATTATTATTATTATTATTATTACTATTATATTGTTAGTATTAGTGACATGAAAGTGTGTTTACGATATGCCTCGAGATAATGAACTTTTGAGTGTGACTCATATCTGTAACAGTCATTTGGTGATTATTAAACAATAAATGAAGGCCAGCTTGAGTTGTAGTCGACGAATTGTTTATGTATAATAGCACCAAATCAGTGAGTAATATACAGCCTGTATAATAAAAATAGCTCAGTGATATTTTTACGGTTTTCCTCGGGTCCATCACAATGTAGCTCGTGTGGGATGTTGCAGTCTGATAGGAATAACTGATGACTAAATAATACTTATTTGGAGCTGATGTACAGTGGTTTTAATGTCAACAAAAGTGAATGAAACGCTGACATTTCTGGTTAGGACGCACGATCCACAACAAGTTGTTGTAGCAGTAAAAATGATTAGCCTATTGTAATGTAAAAAAAATCATTTTAACAAAATCAAGCGAGGGCTCCATGCCATTTCAGTTAGTCCGAACATTACCAATTAGATATTTTAAAATATATTTTTAATAATAATAATAATAATCCACATCGCCGTCCAGCTCTTGTGGTTGTGAAGAGGGGTCGTCCTGTCAAGTCTCGTCCCGTCCCGGCCGTCCTACCTGATGTAGTCCCGTTTACAGTAAGTCTTTCCGTCCCGGACGAAGCACGTGCAGGACTCGTCCAGGTACTGGCTGCACTCGGCACATTTGAGACAGGCGGCGTGCCACTCCAGGTCCGGGGAGACCCGCAGGATGTATTGGTCGTGGATTTGGTTCCCGCAGCCCACGCACAGAGACACCAGCCGCTTCTCTGGAAGAGCAGCACGAGCAGGACACATCACACACACACTCATAATAATGGTCTTTATATAGTTATTGATATTATTATTAATTTTACTGTTTTATTGTTGTTTTGTTTTTGTGATTGTTATAATTAATATAAGATTTTTTACATGTTTCTATTTATTTTTTATTTTTTGATAGTCTGAAAAAAAGTGTGCGTGTAACTCGCTGATTCAAAGCCTCAGTAACTCCACAATTTAGTATTTTACGACAGCAAATATTTCAACAGGCCACTTGTGTCTTCAGGCACCGCAAAAAAAAAAAAAAAAACAACAAAAAAACAAAAAAACAAAATCAACTCTCAACTTGTCATAGTTTTAGTTCCAGTATCGCATCCCAAGTGTCTTACTTTTCGGCGGATCCCCCATGTCTCCCATGTCCACAAAGTAAGGCGATGTTAGGTCCACTGTCACAGCGGGCTGCGGCGCCTGGAAGCCTGGATGTGTCCTCCGCTGCCGGGGCTGCCGGGCCAGGGGCTGTGCTGTCCGGCTCGGAGAGGGAGTGTGTGTGTATGTGTTTGTTGCCGGTGTGTGTGGAGCTCTGACAAGCGGCGGGGGCTGACGTAGGACAGCAGCACGTCATCTGAATGAGCAGCTGATTGGCTCTGCAGACCCTGACCGGCACTAACCACACACACACACACACACACACACACACACACACACACACACACACACACACATCACGCACTCTCTCTCTCTCACACACACCCACACCCACACACACACACACGCTGGCACACTTATTGCTGCATATCATTTGTTTTTTTTTTGTTTGTTTTTTTGCTTTGCTCTTTTCTCTGTTAATTTTATCTCTTATTTTTAGTGTGTTGTTGGGGCTGAGTGGGATCTTGTTTACATGGTCAGCTGAGTGTTTGCCATAAAGGGACACACACTCCATCATACGTTTAACTTTTAAATTGACCTCGACATACAGAGGGCCACAAAATGAAGAAAAAAAAATCTCAGGCATATTTTGAACAAGACATGACTTATATTTGACACAGTTGCAGTCTTGAGACATGGCGTAAAATATTGCGCCAAACTAACAAAGGCGCGCATTTGTCTACGCGTAAAACAGGTATGGATAAATGGTGCCCTGTGTTTCTGTCAGATAAAACCCGTGTATCCTCACAGTTAACTTGTCAGAAACTCAGTAAACAGCGTTCTTGAGAGCACGTTTAAATGATCACCTTGAAAAGAAACAGCTGAATCATGTTTTGGAGAATTATCTGAAAGCCTGGAGGAACGCGTAATCCTTAAACCTATAACGAAAAATATCAGCAAAGCATTCCTTTTTTCTTTTTTTTTTCCAGCAGAGAACGGCTGATGGTGAGAGCTCTAAATCAGAGCAGTGACAGGCCAGGACCCGAAGGAGCAGCTCTGACACACACCAACACGCCCTCTTGTGTTAGCAACCTACTCACGCTGTAAACACTCGGCAGCAGCAGCAGACAGGACACCTTGAGCCTCCAGCAGGCTTTATCTGTAGAGTCTTCTTTTTTTTTTTAAAAAAAAAAGGAATAGTCTACCTTTAAGCTTATAACCACCTCCATCAGGAAACAGTTTCTTTTTTGAGACATGTTGGGATGTGTGTTATAAAACACAAGAATTAGGTTATCAAAAGAAATGTGGGCTTCTAGAATATGTCCATGGTGCAGCTATAAAAAGATGAACTCTGTGGGTTCCAATATGTATTCCTAGATAGATAGATAGATAGATAGATAGATAGATAGATAGATAGATAGATGGATGGATTGATAGACCCAAATGTTTTATAACTATCTATATATAGGGGTGGGAAATACCATTTTAGTAGATTTGACATTATCACAATACATAAGTCACCATACAATGGTATTGCAATTTTAAACATATTGCAAAATGCTGAGTATTGCAATGACAAAAATGAAATAAATAATGTGGCTCAGTGTAAAGATATTACGTTTATTTGTCATATACACAGTCACACAAAGCACAATGTGTATAGTGACATTCTTGTGCCATGCTCCAAAAAGTCACTTGCAAGTAGACGAAATAGAATTGCATAAAATAACGTAAGTAAAATATTTCACAAAAGAAGCAATATTTCAATGTGCTTCAAAGATTGTGGCATAATATGATTTATTACCTTTTTCTGAGCTGTATATTATGTCCCCAAAGGAAAACTTTCTCAACACCTCTTTTAAGATTAAGCTTTCAGCCTATTTATAACATTTCAGTCACTTTTATTGCAGCAACATGTATGTATTGGACTAAAAAAACAACCAATTATATTATCTACCAAGACTTTAATTTGTATTTGGATTTAATAATTTTAATAATTTATCTATTTATCTAAGTAAATACCTGGCATCCCTTTGACAATATGATATTGCCAAACAAATATAATTCAGTACAATGCATGGATTTCCCCCTACCCCTACTTCTTCTACAAATAAGAAAAGGTGTAATAATAATTTTTTAAAAGCCCTTGATATAATAATCTTTTATTTGTTACATACTTGAATAATACACTTTATACACATTCCATCACTGTTAACAGAAATAAATATACATTTGACTGTTTTTCAGCTCTAGTCAATACATTGTTAATGTCAACTATTGGAATTACTAACCACTACTAAAATTTGAGTCATCAAAAGATAGATAGATAGATAGATAGATAGATAGATAGATAGATAGATAGATAGATAGATAGATAGATAGATAGATAGATAGATATCTGCCGGTTAAAAAAACACCCACTGGACTGCTGCTGGTATATTTGATATTTCTGTTCATATATATGATATTAGAATTATATATTGTATCTATTTATTTGTATTTTGGATATGAGTCTGTGATAGATATTGTTTCTGTCGTACAATTTGCTTCAGGCTGCATGTCACAAACATGTGGATATTAATGACTGACTCAGCACTGGCAGATTTAGTCCCCTCCCCCCTTATCATTGAACCCGTAGCTACGGCCCTGCTGTGATGAACTCACTGTTTACATTAGTAGTCATCAATAAGCTTTTGGACTGAGATGTTCTCAACATTATCTTCTTATAAAATGCTGCACAAAAACAGAGAGACTTTGCAGAGCAGGAGTGAAGGAAGGCCGTAAGACACAATACTGTAATGACAAGATACTTCAATTTTTTTTTACCAAGTTTCTAAAAAAAAAGTTTTTTCAGGCAAATTGGGATTTTTGATATCAAACTTTAAAATAAAATTAAACTGAAAACTTAGCTGTGGAATGTAACTAAGTATAATTACTCACGTATTGTGCTTAAGGATGATATCGAAATACAAATATTTTACTTGAGTATGTCCAGTTTATGCTATTATTAATTTCCCACGCTAAATTTCATTAATATAAATGACTACTTTGCAGATATTGATAGAAAATTCAAATAAAATTATAAATTATGATGAATAAACATAGATTACACTAGATACCCAGATGAAATCAGCTCCACGTCTACCAACTGCATTGTTAAAATGATGCTTTCACATAAATTCATCAATAATAAGAATCTAATAATATCATATCTAAAATGGGTCATTCTACATAACGAGTATTTTTTCTTTTCAAGCAGTACATTTTGAACATCAACGTGTACTTTTACTTAATCCATTGAAACCTGGATTGAGATCACTTTTCTTATGCTGCATTCAGACAGCTTCACAAGTATTCAAATCTTCCAAATCTGTGCAAAGTGGTTTGCTTTCTTTTGAAAACATTGGGGAAGAAGGCAATGAGCAACTTGGCAAGAAATTCTGCAGTTTGCAAGAAATTAGTAGGTTTTGAATGATTTTTTTAAAGCTAGAGAAAAATGTCCCACAAAAACTATGTTTGTAATCTAAAAAAGAAAAATGAAATAAGATCAACTTGTCCGATTTTACAGCGCAGGCAGTGATACAGCCTGTGCAGACATAGAAAGACTTTGGCATTTCTACCACTTCAGATGCCTGAAGAACTTCAGGCTGCCCCTAAAGGTGCTAAAGTGCTGATGTGAGAGGACCAAGAATCCTCTGTGATATAGACACCTAGCTATCTGAAGATATCCTCCTCTGCAGTTTTCATAACATTCACAGAGGTTATTCTACCTGTTCGCCAGGTGAGTCAGGCCCACCTTCACTGTGTAATAACCAAACCAGATGATAGTGGTGAAGTCAGACATGGTCACACCGTGTACGAGGAGTACAGCAGGGGGTCCAGGACACATCCTTGGGGGACTCCTGTGTAGATACTGAGGAGGTATGAGGAGTAGCTACCGACCTGAAGAAGATCCAGCTGCACAGGGTGGAGCAGAGGACCAGGTCTTCAAGCTGTGTGACGCGTCTGAAGGAGATCTTTTTAAACATGGATATGCAGCCCAAACAGTATTTTAAAGTGATAGTTTTAGTAGATTTTTGGAATGGTGCTGCATGAGATGCTTATGTCTGATCAGTGCATTACATACAGTAGCTGGCATGCTCCTGGTTTGCTGAAACAGCCGACAGCTCAGCATTATGACACCATGCTGTAAAGAGGGGCTGATATTAAGATGTGCTTTAGCCTACCCGAATAACACAATATTATTGTCCAAGGATGCTGTATTGAGAGTTTTCAATGTAAAATTTTCTTTTCAGTCAGATTGCATAACAGCTGCTAACAGCACTTTCTGACCCAAACAGCTGACGGGCAGCTGATAAAAAATGTAATGCCAAAGGAAAAGGCTGTGTGAAGGCGAGGTAAAGTGCTGGAAATACTCAAAATATAGTGTTCACCTAGACCAGCCCATTTTCATTCTAAACTCATCAAATGAGTCGGCTCGGATTTATTACCTCTATTAAAAACAATAAAATTGGGTCGCATTTTCAGTTCAGTTAGTTGACAAATTTAGATTATTTATACAAAATATGAATAAATGTATACATTGTGAATCATTACTTTAGGGTACACTACCCAGCAGTTTATAAAATGATTTAACTGAACTCCACTCTTAGCTATTAGTTATGAACACATGATGAAACACTAACTACAATGATAATTACAATCCAACATAATGATTTTGACACAGGCCTTTTTACCTAATGAGTGTATGTATTTTTTTAGTGCTTTCAGTATATTTTGATGCTAATATGTATGTACTTTTACTTGCAAGTGTTTGAATGTTGGACATTTTGTGATAATATGGAGTTTGTGTGTTTTTTCATCTGTTTTTGTTTGTGTTTTATCATATGTTTTGGCTGTTTTCTGCTGCTCTGTTAGTGTGTGCTGTCAGAAGCACGGCGTGGCTTCCTGCTGCTGCAGCTCTGCATGCACACCTGTAGCTCATGTTATACTCATCAAGTGCAGCTTAAAAACCTTGTTTCTGCTCTCATAGTGATACTGTTGACTCATCTCTGGTGTTGTTTTTAGTTAACATTCTTCCAGTGGGATTCTCAAGTGTTTTTTGGTTCATGACAAATTCACTGGCATCTCCATTTTCAGTGCCTATCTCCTCCAAACTTCGGCGACTCCACTTCATCTGCAGCCCCTCACCACCAGCCTCAGCCTCACTTCAGTCTGCCTGCCTCATCCACCTGCAAAAACTCTGCAATAAACTCATTTCCCCCCCTTCCCCCTTTTCTTGTGGTCTTGCTCTTGGGTCCATGGTAAACCCATTACACTTTTACTTGTAACAAGAGTATTTCTACACTCTAGTATTGCTGATTGAATTAATTAATGAGTGAATATTTTATTTTTGTGTCTGGACATTTACATGACCAGTCCGTCATGGGATCAATCAGACACATTAACTAATAACAAACCAAATGTTGACCCACCATTATTGTAGATTTTAGTGACATAAAATATTTCAAAAGTTTCTCCCAACAGTTAATGCTTTATAGGCTTTTTTAATAAGTGATTCGACATATCCCTGTTCTATAGTTTGATAAAAGCAGGTTATAGTTTCATTAATAATTTTTAAAAATTATTTTTTAAATTTAATTTAACTTTATATGTGTGCATATATATATATATATACACACACACACACACACACACACACACACACACACACACACACACACACACAACTTTGTATTGCTGTCTTTACTTTATTTTTATTTATGAATATTTTTTTTGTCAAAAAACCAAACACAATAGAGGAGTATAGATGTAATACTGGTTAAAAACACTTTCAATTGTACTGAAAGTGTACTATTATAACTTTATGTCATCAACAGCAAAAGAAAAACTCTCTGAATGTCTGAATGTATGCAATTCTCTGAACATTTAAAATCAAAAAAAGAAATAGAATTTCAGATTTCACAGTTGAAATGTAAGACACATATAGTATCATGTGAAACTGCATTTCACAAGCAATAAACTCATGAACAGCTCTTGTGAGTTTATCGCATGAATACCATTTCACATGCAAAAAAAAAAAAAAGCAGCATATGTTTTTAATTCTTCATTGGTAAAAACACGAATTTCACTTGTGATTTCTAATGTTTAAAATAGAATCAAACAGAGAAAAGTCATTTTAAAAATAAAATACAGGGGAAATTGTGAGGAGTGTAAATGGCAATGAACAAAAACAGAGTTCAGCAGAGTAGAAAACTGAGAAAATGGAACAGAGTAGAGTACAGTCAAGTGGGGGAAGAGAGAAGCACTGTCAAGGATAAGATGGGAAATAAGGACATAGTATTCCCAGCCTCAGTGCCACACTACGTCTCTGCCTTTTGAAGTCTTCAGGAGAGGAACTGGAGAAAGATGAGTGACAGAGACCTTCCTCCTCTGAAATAAACACTGAAGAATAAACAGGAAAGAGTTCTCGTTAAGATTAAAGATGGGCAAGCACCTGCCTGATTCACATAATCAATCTTTTTATTTTTTTTTTAATTTTATTAATGTTGTCTTGTTTGTATTTACATTTGCCATAGTGGTGACTGATTTTTTAAAGGAATGTGGAATTATTGTTTTCAGAAGTGTTGCATATTATTTATTATTATTATCCTCTTAACTTTCACACATGCAGTATATGGTCAGAAGTATGAGGACACCCTTTTGTCCACATACTGACATTTTGATTGTGTTTCATAGTCTGTTGCTATTTTTGATTCCTCCAATATTTTTCTCTCTTCATACAATTTATAATTGCCTTGTGTTTTGTTTTATGAAATGTCTCTTTGTCATTTTAAAGGCAATGTAAATCATTTCTATAAACTGACAAATTTCTCAGTCAGGTTTCCCAGTTTGGATGAACTTGATTGACCTCAACTCCTTGCAAGACCCTTAGGTTTCCATAACAGATTTTTTTGCAAAACTTAAGTGATATCTTCTTAATGTCGATAAAACGCAATGGCAGGATGACCATGTTTCCACTGAGGAATGTTCTGCAACTTCTCCTCTGGTGATAGCAATCCAAGAAGCATGTTGATGGAGGTTCAAAACATTAGCAGCTTTATTTCTATTGCAGGCACCTCACTAGCCGTCATTATTACCAATCAAAGGCCACGTAGGCGTGTTATGGAGCCATAATGTAAAGGCGAGCCTCTTCTTTGTGGGAGCGGCCACATATGAGGGGTTTGTGGGAGGTGATAGTCCACGATTTCACAGAGGAATTGTGGATTCAAAACTTCAGGATGATCTGCTCAACTTTTGAAGAGTTATGTGATGCAGTAACACCTCTTGTAGCTCCTGCAGCATCAAGAGGGAGCTAGTTCCTACTGACAAGCACATAGCCATAGCATCATGTGACCTAGAAAAGGCCAAAAAGTGTTTCCATTGCAGTTTTGCAAAATATGCAACGTTTTCTCACTCCAAAGTTATCACGTGGTCATGGTCAGTCAGTGACGGTCACTTCCATGTTAACCAATGGCGTTTTAAGTGTTCTCGCCATATTAGCATAATGTATGAGCATGAATGTGTTTATAGGAGACCCATCCATCCGAGAGATGGATGGGTTGCACAAACAACCAACTTTCATGTGTGTCTAGTGTCTGTGTCTAGCTTCCTGTGTTTGTGTGTGTGTGTGTGTGCGTGTGTGCGTGTGTGTGTGTGTGTTTTCTCCTCCTTACCATGTGCCTCTCTTGCCTAAACCTAATCGTCTGTGACTTTGGTGTCTAATCCCAATCATCGTGACAGTCCATGCTGTTGTATGAACATAAGGATCATGCTGCATCATTCACCCACGTGCATTTGTTGATCACCATATCGGCATCCCAGAACGTCATAAGTTGACATAGAAGGTCACTTACCAACTGTCACCATGTAACAAGTTTGGAGTGAGAACATGCTGAAATACACCTTTTTGGAATCACCTGAAATACCACCTCATGCAAGTGTAAAAACTTTTTTTCAAAACTGATGTGTTCCTATTACTTCATATTCGCGATTTCAATTCTGCACAATTTGAGGTTCGATGGAAACCCGCCTCCTGTTGTTGAATCAGATGAAGTCCGTGCAATAGGTTCTAAAATCTGGTGGAAAAACCTGAAACCAGAAGAGTAGAGAGTGTTATAGCAGCAAATTAGTCGTACCCATGGTTTTGGAATTGAATGCTCAGCCATTACAAATGGGTGTAACATCGGTTTGTCCACATACCTTAGGGCATCCAGTTTATGTAACAGATTAGCTAAATGATATTTATAAAAGTGAAGTACAAGTCTTGACAGTCATAATTGTACTGACTCACATGCAAACTGCAGTATTTACAGTCCTGTATTATCCCTCTGTATAGCCTTCTCTAATTCTCTCTTTGTGTGTGTGTGTGTGTGTGTGTGTGTGTGTGTGTGTGTGTGTGTACATGTTCCTCGGCCCCGAAGTTCGCCGACTTCGATGGAAAGCCTGCTCTGATTACAGTTTGGGATGGAGTGAAAGACTGTGCTTATGAAAGTAGAGCCTGAGTGCTGAAGAGGAAAATCACAGATGATGTGTCTGAAAGCCGCCACACTGACAAGCCTTGTAATTTGTCACCCAGTGAAACCTCATTTCCCTCATCAACAACACCGCTGTCACCAGTTCAAACACTGAAGGAAGAAACCATGACAGATTTTTTTCCCCTCACACAGCTTTTTGTCTGCATTTCAGATCATATTGTCATGTTTGGGAAGTTTATATTCAATAAATATTTGGTAGCTACTAGAACTACATATTTGGTGTTTTATTGATAATAGTTTGTTAAAGGACAATCAGTCAGCAACACAAATTTATATGCACTATGTAAAGATCGTATTGATTATAAATAGATAATTATAAATATAGTTTTTTCTCCTAGCTTTTATCATTTTTTTACAGACACTTACTAGCTTTTTAAAAACTTTTTTTCCTAAATTTTCTCTCTAAATCTTATCTTCTTGCAATTTGTGGAACATTTCTTACCAAATTGCTCAGTGCCTTTTCCCGGAACCAAGACCACGACACAGATCACAAGAAGCAGATTTAAGACAATATTTTTAGTGACACAGTGATGAAAAAGCAAGGGGGGAGGGGTGATGAGGTGTCCCAGGCTCCAACAGGGGCAAGTGTTCAAAGTCTCTTTGATTGGGCGTCAACCACGTGGAATGGTGGACCCACGAAACCTCGCTATCGGCTCACAACCCAGAGTGTGTCAAAATGAAGAGGAACTCACGGCAGGAACAGGTGATTGTCAGTCAAGAGCACAGGCAGGCAGGCAGGCAATGTAGCAGGCACAAGCACAGTACAGGCTGGAGCAACAGGCAGGCAACAGGCAAGCAGACAGTGACACAGGTACACAGGAGAAGCCAGGACATGCTGTTTGACATAACAACCTGGCGATGACTGGATGGAACACCAGAGTCTTTATAGGACAGGTCTTGATTGTGGTAATGAGTTGCACCTGGCACTGCCTGCAACAGAAAAGCCACGCCCACACACACACAGAACACAGAGGAGGGGAGAGAAACATGAGGATGAGACAGACAGGGATCAACAGACAACACACAGAGGAGAAGGAGGGGCTGCCATGATGTGAATCAAGACACTTTTGATTGGTGTCTGAAAGCAGCACGAATAAAGTGATGTTGCTCCAGGTTTTAAAAGGTTTAATCAGCACTGAAAGAGGAAAAAATATTTTAAAACATCAGAATACAAAATCGCAAAAAAAGTGGACAAAATAATGATGCACAGTTGGATGAAAAATACTGAAAAAGAGATTTTTCAATTTGATGTTTTGGCTCATGATGATGGTAATCCTGCAGCAGGGTGAGCAAACAACAAAAAAGATGTACTTGGCAGTTCCAGCTTTGACTCTTACTACAACACAAAATAATTTATCACAGAAATGTAAAAAAAAAAAAAAAAATACATTGTGTTTCTATTTGAAAATACATGTTGATGGGTGATGATCTTTTTTGGCTTCTTGGCTTGCACCGACCATGTGACCATCAACAGCAGAAGTGCTGTTGATGGTCACAAGTATTCAAACATTTGGACCCACAGCAAATTTGTTATAATTCTTTAAAAAATATAGGGGAAAAGGCAATGAGCAGCTTGGTGAGAAATGTTGAAAGCTTTAAAATATTAAAATTATATTTGATTTTTAAAAACTAAGGGAAGAATGTTCATAAATCTGTATTTACAACTATCATAATTTGGCATAATTTGGTATAATTTGGCAACAAAAAAAAAACTGCAATACTTTGCTGTATCGATTTTTTCTCCCCCACCCTAAATAACCAGGATCTTTCATATTAATTTCCTGAACACCATAAATGTACATTTCCAAAATTCTGTCGTATGTGTAAAATAAGAGCAGTGGGAGGGGGACTTTGACCGGGTCGACCTCCCACAGTCCTCTGCTTCCTCAGAAACTCTGAATGATGTCTGTCAGGTCCTTCAGCATCATCTCAGCCCTGACTGGGACATTTCAGCAGACAGTCACAGTCACAGGCAAGGGCTGTGGCTGCTGTCTGTCCCATCCAGTGGCAGGGGAAGGGAGCTGCCTCCCCTGGGTGCACCCTCGTGCACCACACAGACCATATGGCCTGGCCTGGCCCTTCTAGATGGGCAAGCTGGTCCATGGACCACCTGAGGCAGCAGGAGCTCTCATAATCACTGGAGACAAGGGCCACTTGACACCAGGCTGACAGATGGTGCTCCAGCACTGCTGCCCTGTACTGCTGCTGTGTGTGTGTGTGTGTGTGTGTCTGTGTGTGTTCAGATTGAGAGGCACAATAAGGGCGATGATGTGTCAGGGGTGGTTAAACATGATGGTGGCAGCCCGTCTTTCTTTGTCTCTAGGGCGGCCGTAGCCCCGGGCCATGACTGCAGGCAAATTTCATCACATATAAAGAGCAGGGCCCTAAACAACAGATAAGCACAACAACTTGCTGTGTCCTGCCAAAGTATAATGTCAAATTTTGCTTTTGCCAGTTTTGGAAGTATTGTTTCAATCAAAATTTGGAAAACTCACACAGAAACGTATTTTCTCACCTGTTATTTGAGTGTTGACAATAATAAAGCCTCAGTGTATCCTCATGGAATGGTTCGTGTGATATCCTAAGAATTAGGGACCCCACAGATGATGTAATTTTCCTAACATTAAGTTATTGAATTAACATAAAGTTAAGGAGGTTATAGGTTCAGGCAAAAAACAAAGTTACTGTAGTTAGGTTTAGGAAAAAACAAAGTACCTTAAAATGACTCCAAGTTCACTCAAAGTTGACAGATGGTAAAATCTGTGATTTCACTTAAGCTTTCCAAAATAAGTAGGTTATGCACAAATGATTCGCTCATGGTAATACAGCCTATGTATGATTTTGCGTGTATTTCTTTTCATAAACACCCTTTATTAAGAACACTTTTGGATTAAATAATAGGTTTCCATCCATAGGTGTGTTTTACATAAACAGACCTTGATGGAAACATCAAAAATTTGAGAAAATCTCAAGATATCGCAAAAAAAAAACAAAAATGTCTGAAATATAAATAATTTTTTTTTTCTCATTTCAAATGTAATTATTTAATGTAATTTTTCTCCTCTACATTTCCTTAACAGAATGCGTACTTTTACACCACTACATGTCCTCTTAGCACCTTTGTTACTTACTAGAAAATGAGGAAAGAAGTAAGGAGGAAGGAAGGAAGGGTTTATTTATGTAGCACCTTGAACAGACATCGGTCACAAAGTGCTGTAGAGACGGATTAAAATTAAATGCAAAGCATTTTAAAAAAGCACAGCTTTCATGTAAAGCATGAAACACTGTATGCTAACCAAAAGCCTGAATAGGAAGTGTTTTTAACTGCTTTATAAAAGGACGAGGATCTAAGAGGTCAGCTTGTAGTATGGGGAAACAGAAGGTTAACTATATATTGTGGGGCCTAATTATGTTGGGCTTTATAAGATAAGATAGGAACAAGATTTTAAAATGGATTCTTGAATTAATGGGAAGCCAGTGCAAAGAGGTTAAAGTTGGAGAAATATGAGACTATCTGTTGGTTTTAGTTTGGAAACGAGCAACGGCATTTTGGATGGTTTATAAGCGGTGTAATGAGGATTTGTTGCAGCTGGAGAAAAGAGAAAGTTAAGAGATAAAAGCATATTAGCAAAAGGACCTCTTTATTTTCTACATTATTTTCATTGTATACTTTTTGCATCCTTACTTTTTCATTGCCAGCATTTACTTGCACTTTCTCACAAAACTTTAGAACGTTTAAGATAAAACAATACTAAGTCCTTTTTGGTAAGATATCTATACTTCTTCTCAAGTGTGGCTTTCAGGTACTTCATCCGCTACTGTATGTAAATCAGTCACACTCCAATCGCTTGAATACACACAGATAGCTTCCATATTCACCTTGTTGTCAGGTGTCATATTGCAACAAATTCATTTTACCATTTTAGAAAAAACATATCACATCTTGACTAGATTTGATCATGAAAATTAAAAGTTCACTTAACCTTGATATTATTTCCTCGGGGGAATTTTGCCTGAATGTTAAACAACTTTGGGAGCCCTCACATCACTGCTTTCTTGGGGTCATATGTCGACAGAGAAGTAAGTGAAAACAGAATTTCCTGGTCATGTGATGGGATAAATTATTTGTCATAAGTAAAAGTTTCTTTTTCACAACTAAACAGTAAAACTTTTTTTTTTGTATGACTGCTTTTTTACTAAATCTGATATAAAGTAATTGTTGCCATATGGCAATAGCAAGAAATAAAGGGATATGACATTATGGAAATTTATCAATGAATGACGTGTACAGAGAACCTGCTTTTAAAGGACGTATGGTAAGAAAAGGTCAGTTTTAATGCATTTCCACTCAGCAGGAGTGTAGCTGAACTCCTGTTGGCTGTGTGGGAGTTGAGGAACCGAGTCTCTACTTCTGTCAAACTGATCCAGAAATAAATCAAGTGTACAACCACATACTGAATACAACAACACAGTGTGATACTTCCTTTGACCAAAAATGTACACGTTTTAAAAAGTTATCATTGTTGAACAATAGAGAGGCCAATTTGAAAACAGACAGGCTGAAACACTTAGAAGACACCAACATCTCATCAGGCCTTGCAGATCTCACCTGAGATTTAGTTTGAATCCAAATTCAGGTTTCCCATTAGACAAGACTCATCCAAATGGTTCATGCTTGCCGCTTGCTCCTCCATGCATATAGCCATGATGACACAATGGGCAGCGGTAGCAGTGGCATTGTGGGTAACGTTGGGTCAGTTTTTACTATTACTGTTTGTTACTACTTGGTGCAGTAACAAGGTCTTATTTGCCGCTTATTTTGACAAACCGGGCCGAGTGACATTAAAAATGGCTCCAAAAAGAAAATTTCAGAGTGGTTCTGAAGAACGGCAGAAAAGAAAATTGAAGATGGAAATAAAGAACACAAGAAAAAGGTTTTTAAATGTGATTGTTCGTTGAATCTGATTGAATGAATCAATTTGCGGTCATTTTTCTCGTGCACATTGTAGAGTTATTCTAATTATAGTATAATGATAATGCTTTCATGTGGTATCCTACAGACATCATCAATGGTCCCAAAGTGTTATTAGACTCAGAGAGCAGCTCCTTTTGGCTCCGCAGCAAGGGGTAATCAGAGCTCTCTTATGGTGAAATTTAAGAGAAATGTGAAAAGTTTGAGCAAAAACTGATTTTTTATTAAAGAATGAACTATGAACAGACTCTAAGGCTACTTCCCACAGGCAGATCAAAACCAGAATGTCTCATATTTTGAGATATGGTTTATTCAATCCACTTTATTTTAGGATGCTTTTTTTTTTCAAAAGCTCCCATGTATTTTATTTAGCTCTCAGTATACTTGAAATGAGAAAAGAATGACTACAGTGTTTAACATCTGTGCATAATGAGAATGCTAGTTTCTTTCATCTTTTTGGTGTATATACTCATTTAAACATCACATTAGCAGTATTCATTTTTAATTAATGTGTCGAAGCAGCAAAACCTGAAATAACATGAGTTGGATTGTAAGCATAATTTATTGCTTGTTAATCAGCTATTAACGTTTTCTTGCAACATTTAATTTGTGTTTATTATTTTGAAACCTAACATATTTAATGTCCAAATTGCCTCAAATAGTTTTAGGCTGTGCAATTGTTTTTTAGCTGTTAAATTGTATTTTTGTAGATCATATTTGGATATAATGGACATATTTGGACAATAAGATAATTTGCATATTTAGATAAAATTGCATTTGTTGTGCAGTTAATATATAGACTTTGAAGAAACATGTATCCTCCAGCCTACATTTAAACAGTTATAATAATCTATTATTTATTTTAGGGGCATTATTGAAATATTTTGGACCGGCCTCCGCTGCACCAGGACCATTTACCCCGTCAGGTGGACGTGACTGCTGCTTAAGGAGCATAGTCAGAAACTTCAGGGGCATCTACCTTTTTAAATTGTTTTTTACTATACCTGTAAATAGTTTTCAAATGTTGTTAATTCACGTGTGTGTGTGCGCGCACGTGCGTGTGTGCACGTGTGTGTTTTCATCCAGTTATGAGTAGTGTGTATCATTTAGTGGTTGTGCTGTGAATGTTTTGGGGCCACAAACAAAATCTTGGTTTGGGCCACCAAAGTTCTAGGGCTGGGCCTGGGTCCCAGTGTTTCCATATGGCACTCCACTGTATTTTCTCTAATATTTTTGTTTGTATACATGATTTGTTCTTATTTTGCTAGTACCCATTGATTTTTGGAATTCACCCACGTTTTCTTATTTTTGGTTTTCTCTTAAGTAAGAGAAAATTTTACAAGTAGGTTTTATATTTGATGCATGCATTAATATCATATAATTAATAATAATTTAGCTGATGTTTTAGATTAATTATAATGATTGGATTATTAAATTCCAGGGCTTAAGAAATACCACTATACTTGGTCCATTGATCCCAAATATTGTAATTTCATTTACTGTGCGTCCCTCTGCTGACCAGTGCTGTAATGTAACTAAGTACAGTTACTCAAGTACTGTACTTAAGTACAAATTTGAGGAACTTTTACTTTGGTAGTAGTAGTAGTATTTTTATCTCATGCCAATTTATGCTTCTACTCCACTACACTTCAGAGGGAAATATTGTGAGTTTTACTTACTTATTTTTTAGATAACTGCTTTATAAATTAAGATTTTTGCAGACAAACCAAAAATATGAAAATATACAAGTGCGGCTAAAACATTTAGTTGATGCATTAGAAAATTAATCAGCAACTATTTCTCTCGTTTAAGTCATTTTTCATGCAAAAAACATTTCATGGTTCCAGCTTCTCAAATATGTACTGTAAGATGAGGACTAGCTGCTTTTTCTTTGAATTATTTTTAATATTTTGATTCATTAAATTTAATTTCAAATGGGGGCTGAAAGGAAATGATTTATAACAAAGATAATTATTCCATATGACAAAAAGCAAGCTGCTGTTAAAGTATCAGTGAGCATGTGACTTTACTGCTGTTGCAATCACACTAAATCTAACATTATGCCTGATTGAGTGAATGAGGCTGGATGCCAAAAATAGACTTCCTGAGCATGAGAGGAGTCCACAGCAGTGTGTCTGATCTCCAAAGTGATGACTGAGCCCAAAACATTGAACTGCATTATACTGAATGGTGTTAGTATTTCATCCACCTCCATTTATATACATGAGGGAAAAAAGAAAATAGAAGCACCTCTTGATTTAATGCAATCCACTGCGACAGCAGCACTAACTACAGCCTCCCAAATCACAGAGCCTTTTTGAACTTCTTTCTGACACTGTCAACTACAACAGAATATTATAAACTTCACAAAGTTATCATTTATTGCAGGGATGTTGATGTGTATCAAACTGTGTTAAATTGTTGAGGTTTTTCAACACAGCAAAATGCAAACCACTGAAACCCTGACACCCTCCTCTATCCATCCATATACACACAGGCTTGGATTGGCCAGATAGGCCAGTTCACCTTGTGGGCCTGGAGGGCTGCCGCCAAGAATTTAAAAAAAAATTGTAGGGAGAAAAACCCCAGAAAGATCTTCTGGCGGCCACCCTCTTTATACTGGGATAGTCTATCTGATTAGGGGTTACATGGCCCCAAAAATGTTAGTAGTCTACCTGTGATGTGTTCAAAAACTACATCAAAAGAACATAACATAACACAATTGCACTCAATTTACAGAACTTAAGACAAATCAGGTCATCGCTGACAATAAGTGCAGCCAAAATGTTTTTGCATGGTATGAATTTTTCCCACTTTTGACAATGCCTTATACAGGGAAAAACATATTTTATTTAATAAATAAATTAATTTTGTTTCAGTATTATACAGTATATAATGTATATAATTTTGAAAAGGCATTTCTGTTTATTAATATGAAATATAATAACGAAAGATACAAAGAAGAAAGAGGTGTCCCATCATCAGTTGACTTTTCAGATTTGTCTTAATGCATCTTTGTCTTTATGTTTTCACAATGTTAAACAACCGTTCTCGGCTGGATCAAAAAGGACATTTAATACTGCATCTCAGTGTTAACAATGACCTCAGTTTGTCAATGCCCAATGTTGTGTTTACGTGTCTAGACATCGCCTCTATTGGTCAGATGTCTTAGAATCAATATTTCATCACTGTAACAACCAAACAGTCATAAGCCTGACAGGTTGGATAATTACTCACCGCAGCTAAACTGAGGAGTAAACACACGGTGATATCCTCCATGTAGTGAGGCTGCAAAGAAGTCTGTTGTTCAGAGAGATGCTCACTTTTTAGTCTGATGGGTGGCATCATGGCATAAAATGGACTCCAATCTGTTTTGCTCATCAGATTAGAAGAGATTTACTCAGCCAGTAAATGGGGAGGATGGATGATATAGAGAGTGTGTTTCAGCAGGTTGGGGGTTGGGGTGTGTTGTTGGGGGGATGAGGCTGTGTTTGTTCTCTGGTGCCACAGCCTATCAAAGCTTTTCTCGGCTCAGATTGCCTGTCTGAGCCTCATGCATGGTGGTCAGGTTAAAAGACTGGCCATAGCACCCTCCTCTTAGCCTGGAATCCACAGACAAGTCAGAGCTGGCCCAGCAAGGGTTCTGCCAACTCCAGATGAGTGTACGACTTTGCAGCAAACAACATACTTTCATATAAAATGCCTTAACAACTGCAAAAATGGCTTGAAAATGTTTATGATAAAAATATGGAGTATCATGAAACTATATATTACTCGGCTTGTGGTACTCATAGCTCCAAAAATTATAGACAGCAGTGCGGGAGTCCAGTATTTGCTTCCTGTCTTAATGTTGTTGTTGTTGTTTTTTTAATGTGCTCTTTTTGACTAGAGCTAACCATCCATGACCTCGTTGTTTTATCTTAAACATGTGCTTTTGTTGACGTCCTGCCATTGGTTGCCATGTGCTTTTGTTGACGTCCCGCCTTTTTAGTTGCCATGCACTTTTATTGACATCCTGATGTTGGCTGCCACATGCTTTTGTTGCCTAAACATAACTAAGTGCCTTTGTAGCCTAATCCTGCCATGTGCTTTTGCTGACATCCTGGCGTTGGTAGCGGCTGCCTGGAATGGCATGCGCAGAAGGATACCTAGAGTGTAAAATGTAGACGCTGAAGTCCACTCATAAAACAGCAACATGTGACAGAAAGAGAACATGTCGGCCAGCTAAGGGAAGCAATGCCTTCTTCTGCAAGGTGACACGGTTGGGTGGTGTAGTTTGGTTGAAAGAAAATAGTTCCTACATGAAACTTTTTACAAGGAGGTCTTGAAAAACTGAGTTATGCTCAGGGATGCTGTAACCATGATGTCAACAAATGCACATAGTGGGATGAAGCAGCAAGGTCTTTATGTTTACAAAATAGCACATGGTAACCAACACAGAGTCAGTTGCTTGTGGGACCCATCCGCCTCCCCACTAGTTCAGCCTATAAGCACACTGATATTATCTTGTTACCGGCAGCATTATTAAGTGACGCTGTCCATCAGCTTTTCATGCGCACGCAATTGGTTCCACCCGGCTACTTTCTCATGTGACGCCACCTGTGTGCGCTGCATGTGGACACGCCCAGTGCCACTGGTTCTGTCCAGTCATGTTCGGGTTGGATGCAGTATGTGGCTTTTGGCAACAGGCTCGTACGCAGAAAGCACAGACAGAGCGGAGCCATGTGACGAGTTCGTAGTCAAAACAGGCTGGCCCGTTAGCAACTGTGGCCTTGGTGCCTCTCTGTCTTTCTTTCCCTTTCTACACCCTACCTGTCTGCCTTTTCCTGCTAAGTCCATCCCAGCAACATACTTAAAATAACAGTAAGGTGTATTCGCAAATAGTCACTCTAAATACCAGAGCACACTCTAGCGCAAACTGGTCCCTGGATAACTTAAAGTAGTGCCATATGTAATGGAGTGAAAGTAATGATTTTTCCCTAAAAATCTACTCTGGGTAGATAAGCATACATGTAACAGAGTAAATGTAATTTGTTCCTACCCACCTCTGAAGTTGGCTGTTTCAGTTGGTGAACACCAGTTTGAAGCTTGAACCTTTTGTAATGAGTCTTAGATTACAAACCAAATAACCTTAAAAAAGCAGGTAACTCTATCCGTACCTGTGTGGAATCGCCTGGCGTCAGCCGGCCTGTACCACTTTACAACAGACACATAGATGAGATTCCAACCATGCTTCCCCATTCACTGAGTGAATCAGTGCTGTCCTACCAAAACACGGAGGTATTCTAATAAATAAGAAAAATCCCCTGTTAGAAAGTGAGGTTTGCTCCTCAGAGCCTATCAGTTCAGTCTGACAGTCTGGGCGTCTCCCTGGTTCCATGACAATGACCAGTGGTGGAAATTAACCATGTACAAGTACTCAAGTGCTGTACTCAAGGACTAATATAAAGTACTTGAGTTTTACTTGAATATTTTCCTTTTATGTTACTTTATACTTCAACTTTTATTGTTATGTATATATTATGTGTACCTTTTTTCAAAGGTACTTTGCAGATTCTGATTTTTAACACAAAATATTATCAACAAATAAAATATGAGGGCTGTATCTGATCCCAGCTGATTCTGAGTTAGAGGTGGGGTACACCTTCACAGCTCAGCAGTCAATCACAGAACTGACACACAGTGACAAACAAGTTGAGAGAGGGTGATCAGACAAAGGTCAGAGGCTTTTAAAAAACACCTCCATACAAGTTTAATAAAGACAACATTTCAATCCTGCTGGGATCTCCTTATGAAGCTAGTCAGGGCTCCATGCTGCCTCTCACATACTTATTTTTGGAGTTCTGTGGTGATTTATGGACACATTATTAAATGTATAGATACTTGCAGGTATCCCTCAACTATGAAATAACCAGAAAAAACACAAAAAGCTGTGCCTATTGTAGTTTTCTTTTTCTTTTTTAAATAATTATTATTATTTCACATCATTCCGTCTCTCTTGTATATTTAACAACTTTGAAAGCAAGTTACATTTAATTTAAATATATACACGAAACTTAATCACAGTAAGTAGAACTGAATTAATACTGAATACTTCATGGTGTAAGTGGTGCAGTTTAAGAGTTCAGAAATTCAATAGAAAATATGTCAGTTTTTTTTTTAAACTAGTTCATCAAAATCAAAAAGTCAAATTCTAATTAAAAATTATATGAAGTTTAAAGATTATTTTTTTCAGTTTGGACACTGAAATTTACACTACGACATTCACGCTACTAAGGAGGAGCTACTGAGTAGAATCAATCAGACTCATGTCCGTGGAAATGTAGATATTGAAGTTTGTCTTGATTTAATTTTAAATGCTGTGATTTCTTGTCTGGTTTCTGTATTTCCACAAATGTTTAACGATCAGTTTCTACTTAATTTTAGATAGGATAGAGTTTTATCAGATCCAAATCCAGTATTGAGTCAGCATTTTAAATTCACAGCTAAAACTGACAATGCCCTCAGTTTTATAATATAGAAACTAAACTACTAATATAAGTACATCTGAAATCAGAAATTTGGTATAAATAGTCACACGCTTCTTTAGTATCACCATCGGGCCAAAATGTGATCAACTTAACCTTTAGAGCGTGGTTTAACATTACACACAATCAGTTCACTCTGCACAAAAATGCACTTTTCAAAATCAAACTGTAAATAATATTAAATATTAAATATTAATATGATTTTTTACTTTCATTGAGATTTTTTTTAACCAGTGTCAGTCCTAATCATATATATCAAATATTTGTTAATTTAATAAGACTTGTAACCCTTTAAATATCAGGTTTTGGTTATTAGACTAGCACATATACACAAAAATGAATTATTTTTGATATACTACATGCAAAACAGATTTTTAATTTTATTTTTATGATGATAGCGTGGGATATGTCAGTGATTAGCAGCAACATTGATTGTGACAGTGCACCTAGTGGAAATAGCATGTATTTTTTCCATATGCTAAAAAAAAAAGACAAATTGCATGGCAAAAGCCCAGAATGACACCCAGAAATATTACAATGCATGTTTTTATGCTTTGGTGGCTGTGGGATCAAAAATGCCACTTTGAGGGGGTTTCAGTGGAGCATTATTGCACTTAACAGTATGATTGCAACAATTTTGTGTATTTTAGACTTATTGTAGGAGCTGAGCCTGAAACATTAAACAAAAATACACAATCTTGCCAAAAGGTATGCCATATGCAAAAACACAAACCAAAATTATCAAAAAATGAAGAATGCAAAGCGTGTAAAATGTGTCAAAAAGTCCTTAAAGGTGAAGTTTATATTCAAGCACCCAGGCTGACAGCAGCAGTGCACATTAAGACAAAGCAAAAGTTAACTGTTCTATTTGAGTAAATGCACCTGAAATAAAGGTTTAACTTTAAAACCCCCATCCATCTGACCCGAGCTGTGTTTCCATCACAGTCATGCAGTTTAATACATAAGTGATGTGTAAAGAGTGAAATGGAGAGATCTGCCTGCCATCCATTAAAGTTTGCATTCCCGTACCCGCCAGTAAGACCTCATTACGAGTCTCCCGCTAAAAGGTTTTAACACCATGATAATGTTTATTCCAACTGCCACCTCACTCCAAAAATGATCCAAATATTTATATGTTCATTAATCCGGAATTTCCCCCTAATGCATCACTTATGATAACAGAGCAGGCAACTCCCAGGAAGTGTTGTGGTGTAAATGAGCGGTGGAGAGGATGAGAACAGTCATATTTGGAAATTTGGTGTCAAAGTTTGGTGTCACTCCCACTGTGATCTGAGGCTCGATGATTTCACAACTCCGACATCCACATGTGGGGAAAGAAACAAAATGACAGAGCTTGAACAAAATTAAGATTGACTCGTAAATCAGAGAAGTTAAGTACTCTGCTCAGGTTTGATTAAAGACATAACTTTAGATATAACTCACCCCAGGGTTTTACATTATTTTTCACATGCCATATTCATGGATAAACATAAGAACAATGGCTTTCATTTCTTTCTTTTTTTCTATCAAAACTGCTGTAACAAAAGATACAGTGGATAAGGATTTATAAAGAATCACAGGCTAATCATATTCACAAGACTTTATGAAACACAATTTATACAATTCATTTATGATGCATTTTAATTTGTAAATGCAGACTTTTTGTCATTTGTACATTTTAGTAACTTTTTATTTGTAATTAGTCTTGAAATTTTGATCAATTATGCAATCTTTGTTTTTATCTCTCTCTTTTTACATATGATTATAGTTACTTAACCCTCTGCAACCTGAGCAAATTAGCTTGATTTCTTTCAAAAACTTGGGAAAGAGTTACAAGCAAATTACCTAAAATTAAGCAAAAAAGAAAAAAAGATACAGATAAAATACTTAATGATAATACAGTTAATAAAATTAGTAGTAGTAGTACTAGTAGTAGCAGAAGAAGAAGTAATAGTTATAATAATATAGTTTTCTGGAATTTTTTCCATGTTTTTTTTTTATTATAATAAACTTTTAATATTTACTCTACCGTTCTCTCTTTAAAAAATATAAAATAATATTTTAGTCATTTTTTTGGCAATCTCTTGCCAAGTTGCTCATTGCCTTTTGAAAAGAAATTAAATAAATTTGCTCTTTTTTCAAAGGTTTAAATGTATGTGAAAGGCATCTGAGCACAGCACAAGAAAACTGGTGTCGTGCCAGGTTTCAGAGGGTTAATAAGATATCTCCATAAGACATTTTTGGCTTTTAACCTCTCCTGCACAATGTTTAAATTTTCTTTATTCTACTTTGTTTTCTATACATATACGGTATATGTGCAAATAAATAAACAAAACTGAGAATTGGTTAGTTGGTAACTGTCAACTAATCCTTGGTATGTAAGAGCCGCAGTCTGGAGTGTCATGTGCGAGCCATCTGTTGAAAGGAACCATCAGACCAGTGGCGGTGCTTCCAAAGAGGCAGGTGGCTGGAGCAACATCACCTGCTACTCTAAATGTTCACTGCGGCTCTCCACCATCACACCCAGTGATAGTGTGTGATTCCAGCTTCCCACTGTGCAAAGTCATGACCAGCACAGAAACCACCCCGTGTGGAACAATGGATTACTGTCTTGCAGTTGTATTCCTTCGTGAGCCAGTTGAATTGCTGTTACAGTTTACACCCATATCTGTCCAGACTCATGACAGTAGACAATGCTTCAAATATGGATAAGATATCGTAAGACTGCATTATCCCCTCCCACACAGGGGTAATTCACATGTTACAGCAGCTCCACTGTTTGAGGCAAGAGAAAAAAAGTGATTGAGAGCTTAAAAGGATTAAAATATTACAAATAAATACAAGTTAAATACAAGATAAAATAAAAAATAATAAAAAATGTATATACACCGTATACATCTTTTACTTTTAAGGATACTGTATGCATGGGGGTTTTAAGTGCGTCAATCACCAGCCAACATACCTGTCTTTGAGAGGCTGTACCAGGCTGAAAATTATTTTCAAAAGCTAACGAAAAATGTCAAGGTAAAAAAAAAAAAAAGAAAAAAGGAAAGGAAAGGAAAAATATTTTTACTGCTAATAATTGTAATCAAAATCATACAGAATTATTAGAATTTTAAGCACCTTTTTTGTATTTATTTATTTATTTATTTATTTATTTATTTTACACATTTTCAGGTGATAGTCTTGTACTTTTAATTTTATTTATTTTTTTATTTTTTTGTGTCATTTCTTTTTTGTTCCTCATTACTTTTTTTTTTTTTTTAACAGAAATCAAGCCAATTTGCTCAGGTTGCAAAGTGATGTTATAGAACATCTCTGCAGTGCCTTTAGACACAACGTGTTGCCTAACATTTAACTAAAACCACGTTCTTTCCCTAACATTAGCAAAAGTACTTTTGTTGCCTAACCACACTGAATCCCAGACTTTGCACCGGCACATCCACCCCAACTAACTCGCAGGACACTGATGCAGTACATAAATATGGCGCTTCCATCACTCAAAACACACTGTGTCTGTATATAATGATGGATGTTTGAGGCAGCATGTTTCTTCTCATCTATTACATGAACAATATCAAATCTTTAAATATTACAATGTTCATATTTCCCTGTTTGGTTACAAGTGATATTCAAGCAGATTAAAAATAACCATGCAGCTTTTGTCACATCTGTATTAATTCCAAAGAAGACAGCAGTGAATCTGCCAGGGCCATATTAAACTGTCCCCATGCTCTTCCCTAATAGCAGTATTACATCTTTCAGCGACAGCGAAAAGTGATACAGTGAAAACTGTAATTATAATGTCTAATTGGCATATTTTAATAGAATGAAGTAAATTACTAGAGCCTCATGAAATAATTGAAAAACAAAGCAATTATGGTCTACAGGCACCATTCAGTCTGATAATTGCAGTGCGGCTCAGTCTGACAGCAAACAGAATTAGACTGGGCGGAGTTGGAGGCTTCACTTCCTGTGTTTGCAGCCCTCACAGTCTGTCCCTTTTATCTGACAACCAACAACAGTAAAAAAGTGAGATTAAGTTACCTCCAAAACATGGCATTATGTTGACTGTGTAGTTTGTTGTCTTCATGAGGGATGGTCTTTTGGACTTTATACTATGATAAATAACTGTGGATGATGCCGTGAGGATAGCAAGATGTTGTTAATCTATTCCTTTATTTTCTACACTCAAGTCTGAACATTAAAGATCTCAACAAATAAATCTGATTGTGACCACGTGGTTTGATAGCATGGCGGTGAGAGGAATAAAAACCTTTTTGTCATTTGAGTGGGTTCAGCCTTTACAGCTATAGTGGTGGGTCTTCCATATCAGTTTTAATGCACCATGAGCATAACTGCCAAGGCACATTACAGCCCGTTCTCATTCTGAACTTGTCAAATAACGCCTTTCTGTCAGTGCTTTCGGCGTACAAGTGTGACGCAAAAAGACACTTTCTGCATCCACATGCAACACACACAGATGGCGTCAGATAAGAACGCAGTTAGTAAGAACTGGTAGCGTTATTATTATACGCTAGTGGATGGCCAGAAGATACCATGCACCTCGCACTTATGACACTTAAGAAGGCAGCCGGACAGAACTGGTGGAGTTGTTATTGTTGGTTTCAGTGTACAATCCTGATGCCAAAAGTCAAGTTTAGTCTCCACATGATACGCCCTTAAACGGCATTAGCTGAAAACCTAGTCTGTTCTCACTCCGAACTTGTCAAATAGTGCTGCTCTGTCATTGCTTTTGGCTTACAAGTATGATGCCAAAAGCCACCCTCTGCTTCCAATTGGAACACAGCTGGACGGAGTCAGATGAGAACGTGCTCACACAAAACCGGTGTTGTTGTTATTGTACACTGCCGGATGGCTGGATGGTACCGGGTGCGTCCACATGCAACATGCTCCGGCAGTGTCACCTGAGAAATGTGTGCATTAAACACTGAAGGACAGCATCAGGTAATGACACCACCAGTAACAATGTAATGAGGTGCTTAAGTGTGCTCATAGGGTGGGCAGGTGGGTAGGTTGGCAGGAGTTGGGAGTTTGCTTTGTGTGTGGATGTCTGGGGGTTTTTTTGTTTTTTTTACACTTTATCATGTGTCTCTTTTGTCTAAGCATAAACATCTATGACTTTGTTGCCTAATCCTAACATGATGGTGTTGTGTAAATATAAAGACAATGCTGCGTCATCCCACCATGTGTATTTACTGACATCCAGTAACGGCATCCTGGAGCATAAACAGCTGACACCGAAAGATAGAACCAATGCAATGTACATATATACTTGCAATACACCGGTGGGCAGCACCTTCCACAGCAGCATGATACGAGGACGGGCAGCATCACTTGACAAACGTGGCCGTATGGAACCTGTCGTGTTTGTATGATAAGCTTCAGGACAGCGTCAGGTTGAATTGATGCTGGAGACGACATAATATAAGGAGCACATGGGTGCTTACAGGGCAGGCAGGAGGGGCAATGCATGGTTCCAACAACCCCCCAGAATTTTATGCAGTAGTCCGGTGTCTACTTCCCATCTGAATGTGATGTTTCTTTTCTACACCTTACCATGTGCCTTTGTTTCAAAGGAAGTTGGAAAAAAATGTTTATGTTCTGCACTCCCTTTGATTGGAATAAGTTACCATTAAAAACACGGTCATCATTTCACCGATTTAAAAATGGTTTATTTTCTGATGTTAAAACAGATGGCTCATGTTTCCAGTAATGCCAGTACTGTCTAATTCTTCTTTGTTTACACTGATCCTTATTATTATTCTGTGTCTAGTCTTGGATTGTATCTCCCTTTCTTTCTTATTTAGTTTTGTATCTTGTTAGTTAGTAAGGTAGTTGTTTGTCAGTTTGTCACCTGCTTAGTATTGTCTTGTCACTGGTGTGTTTGGCATTATTGTGCACTGTATGTTTTGGGTACCTTCCCCTGTCTGTCAGGTGTGTGTGTGTGTGTGTGTATATATCTTGCCTGTCTGTGTGTGTTAATTTAAAGGCGTGGTTTCATGCTGCTCTCCTGGCTCTGCTGCACAGCTGCAGCTGATCAGCTCATCACCAATCCTACAAGAACTTCAGGCTTTCCAGCATCCTGTTTGAAAGGAACACTGTCTGACGCAACAGCCTGATCAGTGATGCCAGTTTTTCTGCAAATATGTGCCCACAAAAGTTTTTCATCTCCCACTGGCAGGCCAGCCTGAGTCCTATTTCATCCCCTCCAATTTCCTGTCTTACAATTTTATTTAGATAAAAGCAGGAATTGCATATTTTACTGAGATATTTGTAAATTTGAGGGGGAAAAAATCATAGTAAAATATTTGAATGTAACTCACAGCACTGAATCAGCACTTCTCTGACATAGTTCATTGGAATGCTTTAATCAAATTGCATTAGATTCTACTAATAATTTGCGCTAGTATATATAGTGACATCCAGCTCTGCCAACTGTTTTTTTGTTGTTGTTTGTTTTTTGTCCAGATTTGAAGGTGTCTGTCTATTAGTTTCTGCATCAGTGCCAGTACTAAGGAATATATTGTTTGGTGTGATTATGAAAACTCATTTAAAAAAAAGTTGTTAGCAAGAATATAAATGTATTTGATTGTTTCAGAGGTCTTTTGTTTTTTAATTAATGGCATGCCTCCCACAGATTTTTTGATGTACTTTTCACATTAGGAAGAACAGCTCATTTGCTACATTAGAGATTACATTACAGATTTGTGCAAAACATAAGTGATATTTTTGAAGCGCCTGCTGCATCATGCCTGAGGGAGCCTGTTCATACTTGCCATAGCATCATGTGACCTATAAAAGCCCAAAAAATGTTCCTATTGCAGTTTTACGAAATATGGCTTTTTTGAAACGCATGAAATACCACCTCATGCAAGTGTAAAAACTTTTTTCCGATAAATGGAAGTTTTTTCAAAATTGACTTCTTTCTATTGGGCGTAGTTTATATTCATAATTTCAATTTGTTCATTTTGAGGGTTAATGAAAACCCGCCTAGTGTTACTATCTTGCAATTTACCCAGAGCACGATCTGTGCCTGCTTCCTCCTGCTTCTCCTCCCTCTGAAGCAAGCTAGTGTCTAATTATAGAGGCCTGACATCAGGGGGGTGAGCTCTGCTGTCCTTTAACCCCTTCAGGTGGCACGTACTCTTTGTTGGTGCCTATCGACACAATTCTTGGCATCAACTTTGGCATCTAACTACGTCCTCTTAATTTCTGGAGTGGTTCAGCTCTCTGAGCTGGCACACGTCACTGCTGTTGACATGCTGCCAGTCTACAGATTTTCTCTAATTGGATGCACCAACTATGACCACCAAACAATACAGCCTGTCTGCTTCAACCTGTGCAGCAAGTGCCCCTATTTCACACTCACTCAAGTTTCTTCTTATTGAGTTTGGACGCTGACTTCTCTTTTTTCCACCTTGTGTACTCCAAAACACATTTATTATCTCTGCTAGGCGTTAAAGGAGGGGGTCATGCATTTGGTTGTGTGTGTGCAGGTGTTTGTGAGTGCATGTATCTGTCTGTCTGCAACTGATCTCACAAACTATTGGACCAGTCAGCCTAATATTTTCTTTGACTCTATGTTCAAGGGCCACTCATGACTTCAGTAATTCAAAAGTGTTGAAAAACACCCATTTCCCTAATTATTTAACCATTTGAGACCTGAGCCACTTGGTATGATTTCTAGCAAAGAAATGAGGAGGCGGCAACAAGCAACTAAACAAGACATGGCCCAAAAATTAGCAAAAAATTATTAGAAAAAAAAAAAACGTTACATGACAATTACCTAAAATTAACATCAAAAAAAGATAATTAAAACCAAACAAGGACATGAAAAAACTACTGAAAATTTAAAAAAAAATATGTGATCATGAAATAATTAGACAATAAAGCTGCATGTTGCACCCAACACTCAGTCTTCATGTCATTTTCAGGAATAGTTTAGAGTAGAAGGGACCCAGTCTGGTGACCTTCAGATTGCATTTTTAGGTTGTTCTGTTGGCTTCATCACACTGTGACCTCCACATGTACAGGGCAAGTTTGCATCCAAGTGTAGAGGAGAGTCTACAGTCAAGTCAAAGGTCACGGTTCTGTGCAAGAAAACTGATTTCTCCCTGTAGGTTAGAGGCGAGATGCTGCTTCGAGTGTAATAAAAGCATGTGCGGGGTTACATGTTGTCACACAAAGTTCTATTAAATAATACATTATGTAATTCATTTCATTGTAGACTATTACAATGCAATCAATATCTATTAATTTTACATAAAACCTTGCATAAATATTTCAGGTCCTTTGTGTCTTTTTTGCAGGTAGATCCACTCTTGCTGAAGGAACAGGAGCAGCGCTTCCTGTTGGTCTCTGGAGGTTTTCGCAGGTCTGGTGAGAGCTCTGTAATGCATGTGACCAGAGGAGACCTCCATGTAGGTCAGATGTTTTCAAGGCATCTCTTCTCACTTCATCTACCTACTGGGACCCTCAGTGAGAAAGCCTCTGCTTGTCTGTCTACCCCAAATTCTGCACTGCCCTTTCAGGCTAAGGTGACAACAACTGTGCCTAATTGTTTGGAAGGGAGCTGTGATGCAGGCCATCCTGCCACGGTGAGGTCGCGGCGAGGTCGTGGGGTCAGCGCTCTGATGAAACACACTGATGTGAAGTGAAACACGTTCAGCAGTCAACACGTCTGCGCTTTCTGGTTGCTGGTCTTTGTTTACTCTGATTTTAATACCTGGGTATCTCCACAGATTAAATGTCATGAAGACACATAATGATTTACATAATTTGCTGAATGTTTGATCTTAGTATGCAGATAGAGACAAAAAGTGTCTTTGGTTGTGTGACCACCCCAATACAGTATTCATATATTGTTACTCGGGTGGGTGGGACAAAATAAAAAAGCTAAACTATCTAGGCATGATGGTAAAAGAAATACATACTGGGTTCAGAGCTCCAAACATATGAAACTAACCCTTAGGGACTGCTTTAATATTACACATGCTCGTATCACTCTGCACACAAAATGCACTTTTCAAAATCAGGCTTTTTTTTTAAGCAACATCAGCCTGAATCATAAATATCAAATATTCGTAATTTTTTTTGAATTT
>NC_142180.1:0-57500 GCF_026936395.1 Plectropomus leopardus
TTTTTAGACCATTTTTTCAACAGATTACACTATAAACAGCCTGAACATGCTGTTCAATGACTTTTTTCAGTATTTGGAGAGATTAATTTTTTACTTTTTTTCCCTGAGCTATAGTATGCCGTTTTTCTCCACACTAAACTTTGGCCTAAAACGCTCAAAATATTGACTTTTTAGACCATTTTTTCAACAGGCTATACTATGAACAGCCTGAACATGCTGTTCAATGACTTTTTTTAGTATTTGGAGAGATCACTTTTTTGAACATTTTTCCCTGAGCTATAGTATGGCGTTTTACTCCATACTAAACTTTGGCTTGAAATGCTGAAAACATTGACTTTTTAGATGATTTTTTCAACAGATTACACTATGAACACCCCGTATATGCTGTTCTATGACTTTTTTCAGCATTTCGAAAGATCACTTTTTTTAACTTTTTTTCCCTGAGCTATAGTATGGCGTTTTTCTCCATACTAAACTTTGGCCTGAAACGCTCAAAATATTGACTTTTTCGACCGTTTTTTCAACAGGCTATACTTTAAACAGCCTGAACATGGTGTTATTTAGACTGTTTTCAGTATTTGGAGAGATCACTTTTTTGAACATTTTTCCCTGAGCTATAGTATGGCGTTTTACTACATACTAAACTTTGGCCTGAAACGCTCAAAATATTGACTTTTAAGACCATTTTTTCAACAGACTATACTATAAACAGCCTCAACATGCTGTTCTATGATTTTTTTCAGCGTTTCAAAGGACTTAAAGGACCCTCAAAATATTGACTTTTTAGACCATTTTCTCAACAGATTACACTATAAACAGCCCAAACATGCTGTTCTATGACTTTTTTCAGTATTTGGAGAGATTACTTTTTGACCAATTTTTCCTGAGCTATAGTATGGCGTTTTCTACATATGAAACTTTGGCTTAAAATGCTCAAAATATTGACTTTTTAGTTGATTTTTTCAACAGACTACACTATAAACAGCATCAACATGCTGTTCAATGACTTTTATCAGTATTTGGAGAGATCACTTTTTTGAGCATTATTTCCCTGAGCTATAGTATGGCGTTTTTCTCCATACTAAACTTTGACCTAAAACACTCAAAATATTGACTTTTTACACCTTTTTTTCAACAGATTACACTATAAACAGCCAAAACATGCTGTTCTATGACTTTTTTCAGAATTTGGAGACATGACTTTTTGACCTTTTTTCCCTGAGCTATAGTATGGCGTTTTTCTCCATACTCAACTTTGGCCTAAAACGCTCAAAATATTGAGTTTTTAGATGATTTTTTAAAAAAGATTACTCTATAAACACCCTGAATATGCTGTTCTATGACTTTTTTCAGCGTTTCAAAGAATGACTTTTTTGACCATTTTCCCCTGAGCTTTAGTATGGTGTTTTTCTCCATACTAAACTTTGGCCTAAAACGCTCAAAATATTGACTTTTTAGATGATTTTTTCAACAGACTACAGTATAAATAGCATCACCATGCTGTTCCATGACTTTTTTCAGCATTTGGAGACATTACTTTTTGACTTTTTTCCCTGAGCTATATTATGGCGTTTTTCTCCATACTAAACTTTGGCTTAAAATGCTCAAAATATTGACTTTTTAGATGATTTTTTCAATAGATTACACCATAAACACCCCGAACATGCTGTTCTATGACTTTTTTCAGCATTTGGAGAGATTACTTTTTGACCTTTTTTCCCTGAGCTATAGTATGGCGTTTTTCTCCATACTAAACTTTGGCCTAAAACGCTCAAAATATTGACTTTTTAGACCATTTTTTCAACAGGCTATACTATAAACAGCCTCAACATGCTGTTCTATGACTTTTTTCAGCATTTCAAAGGATGACTTTTTTTGACCATTTTTCCCTGAGCTATATTATGGCGTTTTTCTCCATACTAAACTTTGGCCTAAAACACTCAAAATATTGACTTTTTAGACCATTTTTTCAACAGATTATACTATAAACAGCCTGAACATGCTGTTCAATGACTTTCATTAGAATTTGGGGAGATCACTTTTTTGAACATTTTTCCCTGAGCTATAGTATGGCGTATTTCTCCATACGAAACTTTGGCTTAAAATGCTCAAAATATTGAGTGTTTAGATGATTTTTTAAAAAAGATTACACTATAAACACCCCGAATATGCTGTTCTATGACTTTTTTCAGCGTTTCAAAGAATGACTTTTTTGACCATTTTCCCCTGAGCTATAGTATGGTGTTTTTCTCCATACTAAACTTTGGCCTAAAACGCTCAAAATATTGACTTTTTAGATGATTTTTTTCAACAGACTACAGTATAAATAGCATCACCATGCTGTTCCATGACTTTTTTCAGTATCTGGAGACATTACTTTTTGACCTTTTTTCCCTGAGCTATATTATGGCGTTTTTCTCCATACTAAACTTTGGCTTAAAATGCTCAAAATATTGACTTTTTAGATGATTTTTTCAATAGATTACACCATAAACACCCCGAACATGCTGTTCTATGACTTTTTTCAGCATTTGGAGAGATTACTTTTTGACCTTTTTTCCCTGAGCTATAGTATGGCGTTTTTCTCCATACTAAACTTTGGCCTAAAATGCTCAAAATATTGACTTTTTAGATGATTTTGTCAACAGACTACAGTATAAACAGCCTGAACATGCTGTTCCATGACTTTTTTCAGTATTTGGAGAGATCACTTTTTAGACCATTTTTCCCTGAGATATAGTATGGCGTTTTCTCCATACTAAACTTTGGCCTGATACGCTCAAAATATTGACTTTTTAGACCTTTCTTTCAACAGATTACACTATAAACAGCCCGAACATGCTATTCTATGAGTTTTTTCAGCATTTGGAGAGATTACTTTTTGACCATTTTGCCCTGAGCTATAGTATGGCGTTTTTCTCCATACTAAACTTTGGCCTAAAACACTCAAAATATTGACTTTTTCGAGCTTTTTTTCAACAGATTACACTATAAACACTCCGAATATGCTGTTCTATGACATTTTTCAGCGTTTCGAAAGATTACTGTTTTGAGAATTTTTCCCTGAGCTATAGTATGGCGTTTTTCTCCATACGAATCTTTGGCTTAAAATGCTCAAAATATTGACTTTAGGCCACTTTTTTAACAGATTATACTATAAAAAGCCTGAACATGCTGTTCTATGACTTTTTTTAGTATTTGGAGAGATAACTTTTTTGACCATTTTTCCCTGAGCTATAGTATGGCGCTTTTCTCCATACTAAACTTTGGCATGAAACACTCAAAATATTGACTTTTTACACCATTTTTTCAACAGATTACACTATAAACAGCCCAAACATGCTGTTCTATGACTCTTTTCAGTATTTGGAGACATTACTTTTTGACCTTTTTCCCTGAGCTATAGTATGGCTTTTTCTCCATACTAAACTTTGGCCTGAAACGCTCAAAATATTGACTTTTTGACCGTTTTTCAACAGGCTATATTATAACAGCCTCAACATGCTGTTATGTGACTTTTTCAGTGTTTCAAGAATGACTTTTTTGAACATTTTTCCCTGAGCTTTAGTATGGCGTTTTTCTCCATACTAAACTTTGGCCTAAAACACTCAAAATATTGACTTTTTAGTTGATTTTTTCAACATACTACAGTATGAACAAAATCAACATTTTGTACAGTGATGTTTTTCAGCATTTTGAAGAATGACTTTTTGACCTTTTTTCCCTGAGCTATAGTATGGCGTTTTTTCTCCATACTAAACTTTGGCTTAAAATGCTCAAAATATTGACTTTTTAGATGATTTTTTCAATAGATTACACCATAAACACCCCGAACATGCTGTTCTATGACTTTTTTCAGCATTTGGAGAGATTACTTTTTGACCTTTTTTCCCTGAGCTATAGTATGGCGTTTTTCTCCATACTAAACTTTGGCCTAAAATGCTCAAAATATTGACTTTTTAGATGATTTTGTCAACAGACTACAGTATAAACAGCCTGAACATGCTGTTCCATGACTTTTTTCAGTATTTGGAGAGATCACTTTTAGACCATTTTTCCCTGAGATATAGTATGGCGTTTTCTCCATACTAAACTTTGGCCTGATACGCTCAAAATATTGACTTTTTAGACCTTTCTTTCAACAGATTACACTATAAACAGCCCGAACATGCTATTCTATGAGTTTTTTCAGCATTTGGAGAGATTACTTTTTGACCATTTTGCCCTGAGCTATAGTATGGCGTTTTTCTCCATACTAAACTTTGGCCTAAAACACTCAAAATATTGACTTTTTCGAGCTTTTTTTCAACAGATTACACTATAAACACTCCGAATATGCTGTTCTATGACATTTTTCAGCGTTTCGAAAGATTACTGTTTTGAGAATTTTTCCCTGAGCTATAGTATGGCGTTTTTCTCCATACGAATCTTTGGCTTAAAATGCTCAAAATATTGACTTTTTAGGCCACTTTTTTAACAGATTATACTATAAAAAGCCTGAACATGCTGTTCTATGACTTTTTTTAGTATTTGGAGAGATAACTTTTTTGACCATTTTTCCCTGAGCTATAGTATGGCGCTTTTCTCCATACTAAACTTTGGCCTGAAACACTCAAAATATTGACTTTTTACACCATTTTTTCAACAGATTACACTATAAACAGCCCAAACATGCTGTTCTATGACTCTTTTCAGTATTTGGAGACATTACTTTTTGACCTTTTTTCCCTGAGCTATAGTATGGCTTTTTTCTCCATACTAAACTTTGGCCTGAAACGCTCAAAATATTGACTTTTTTGACCGTTTTTTCAACAGGCTATATTATAACAGCCTCAACATGCTGTTATGTGACTTTTTTCAGTGTTTCGAAGAATGACTTTTTTGAACATTTTTCCCTGAGCTTTAGTATGGCGTTTTTCTCCATACTAAACTTTGGCATGAAACACTCAAAATATTGACTTTTTACACCATTTTTTCAACAGATTACACTATAAACAGCCCAAACATGCTGTTCTATGACTCTTTTCAGTATTTGGAGACATTACTTTTTGACCTTTTTTCCCTGAGCTATAGTATGGCTTTTTTCTCCATACTAAACTTTGGCATGAAACACTCAAAATATTGACTTTTTAGTTGATTTTTTCAACATACTACAGTATGAACAAAATCAACATTTTGTACAGTGATGTTTTTCAGCATTTTGAAGAATGACTTTTTTGACCTTTTTTCCCTGAGGTATAGTATGGCGTTTTTCTCCATACTAAACTTTGGCTTAAAATGCTCAAAATATTGACTTTTTAGATGATTTTTTCAACAGATTACACCATAAACACCCCGAACATGCTGTTCTATGACTTTATTCAGCGTTTCGAAAGATCACTTTTTTGAGAATTTTTCCCTGAGCTATAGTATGGCGGTTTTCTCTATACTAAACTTTGGCCTGAAACACTCAAAATATTGACTTTTTAGACCATTTTTTTCAACAGGCTATACTATAAACAGCCTCAACATGCTGTTCTATGACTTTTTTCAGCGTTTCAAAGAATTACTTTTTTGACCATTTTTCCCTGAGCTATAGTATGGCGTTTTTCTCCATACTAAACTTTGGCATGAAACACTCAAAATATTGACTTTTTACACCATTTTTTCAACAGATTACACTATAAATAGCCCGAACATGCTGTTCTGTGGCTTTTTTCAGCATTTCGAAAGATCACTTTTTTGACCTTTTTTTTCCCTGAACTATAGTATGGCGTTTTTGTCCATACTAAACTTTGGGCTAAAACGCTCAAAATATTGACTTTTTTCAACCATTTTTTCAAGAGGCTATACTATAAACAGTCTCAACATGCTGTTCTATGACTTTTATTAGTATTTGGAGAGATCACTTTTTTGACCTTTTTTCCCTGAGGTATAGTATGGTGTTTTTCTCCATACTAAACTTTGGCCTAAAAAGCTCAAAATATTGACGTTTTAGACCATTTTTTTCAACAGGCTATACTATGAACAGCCTGAACATGCTGTTCAATGACTTTTTTTAGTATTTGGGGAGATCACTTTTTTGACCTTTTTTCCCTGACCTATAATATGGCGTTTTTCTCCATACTAAACTTTGGCCTAAAACACTCAAAATATTGACTTTGTAGACCATTTTTTCAACAGGCTATACTATAAACAGCCTCAACATGCTGTTCTATGACTTTTTTCAGTATTTGGAGAGATTACTTTTTGACCATTTTTTCCTGAGCTATAGTATGACGTTTTTCTCCATACGAAACTTTGGCCTCAAACGCTCAAAATATTGACTTTTTAGACCATTTTTTCAAAAGATTACACTATAAACAGCCTGAACATGCTGTTCTATGACTTTTTTCAGTATTTGGAGAGATTACTTTTTGACCATTTTTTCCTGAGCTATAGTATGGCGTTTTTGTCCATACTAAACTTTGGCCTCAAACACTCAAAATATTGACTTTTTAGACCTTTTTTTCAACAAATTACTCTATAAAATGCCCAAACATGCTGTTCTGTGACTTTTTTCAGCGTTTCGAAAGATCACTTTTTTGACCTTTTTTCCCTGAGCTATAGTATGGCTTTTTACTCCGTACTAAACTTTGGCCTAAAACGCTCAAAATATTGACTTTTTAGAACTTTTTTTCAACAGGCTATACTATAAACAGCGTCAACATGCTGTTCTATGACTTCTTTCAGCGTTTCAAAGGATGACTTTTTTGACCTTTTTTCCCTGAGCTATAGTATGGCGTTTTTCTCCATCCTAAACTTTGGCCTAAAACGCTCAAAATATTGACTTTTTCGACCGTTTTTTCAACTGGCTCTGCTGTAAACAGCCTGAACATGGTGTTCAATGACTTATTTCAGTATTTGGAGAGATCACTTTTTTGACCTTTTTTCCCTGACCTATAATATGGCGTTTTTCTCCATACTAAACTTTGGCCCGAAACACTCAAAATATTGACTTTGTAGACCATTTTTTCAACAGGCTATACTATAAACAGCCTCAACATGCTGTTCTATGACTTTTTTCCTGACCTATAATATGGCGTTTTTCTCCATACTAAACTTTGGCCTAAAACACTCAAAATATTGACTTTGTAGACCATTTTTTCAACAGGCTATACTATAAACAGCCTCAACATGCTGTTCTGTGACTTTTTTCAGTATTTGGAGAGATTACTTTTTGACCATTTTTTCCTGAGCTATAGTATGGCGTTTTTCTCCATACTAAACTTTGGCCTCAAACACTCAAAATATTGACTTTTTAGACCATTTTTTCAACAGGCTATAGTATAAACAGCCTGAACATGCTGTTTAATGACTTTTTTTAGTATTGGGAGAGATCACTTTTTTGAACATTTTTCCCTGAGCTATAGTATGGCATTTTTCTCCATACGAAAATTAGGCTTAAAATGCTCAAAATATTGAGTTTTTAGTTGATTTTTTCAACAGACTACAGCATAAACAGCATCAACATGCTGTTCAGTGACTTTTTTCAGCGTTTTGGAGGATGACTTTTTTAACCTTTTTTCCCTGAGCTATAGTTTGGCGTTTTTCTCTATACTAAACTTTGGCCTAAAACGCTCAAAATATTGACTTTTTAGACCATTTTTTCAACAGGCTATACTATAAACAGCCTGAACATGCTGTTCAATGACTCTTTTAGTATTTGCAGAGATCACTTTTTTGAACATTTTTCCCTGAGCTATAGTATGGCGTTTTTCTCCATACTAAACTTTGGCCTGAAATGCTCAAAATATTGACTTTTTCGACCATTTTTTCAACAGGCTCTGCTGTAAACAGCCTGAACATGGTGTTCAATGACTTTTTCAGTATTTGGGAGATCACTTTTTGACCTTTTTTCCTGACCTATAATATGGCATTTTGTCCATACTAAACTTTGGCCTCAAACGCTAAAAATATTGACTTTTTCGACCGTTTTTTCAACAGGCTCTGCTATAAACAGCCTGAACATGGTGTTCAATGACTTTTTTCAGTATTTGGGGAGATCACTTTTTTGACCTTTTTTCCCTGAGCTATAGTATGGACTTTTACTCCATACTAAACTTTGGCCTAAAACGCTCAAAATATTGACTTTTTAGACCATTTTTTTCAACAGGCTATACTATGAACAGCCTGAACATGCTGTTCAATGACTTTTTTTAGTATTTGGAGAGATCGCTTTTTTGAACATTTTTCCCTGAGCTATAGTATGGCGTCTTTCTCCATACGAAACTTTGGCCCGAAACACTCAAAATATTGACTTTTTAGACCTTTTTTTCAACAAATTACACTATAAAATGCCCAAACATGCTGTTCCGTGACTTTTTTCAGCGTTTCGAAAGATCACTTTTTTGACCTTTTTTATGGCGTTTTTCTCCATACTAAACTTTGGCCTGAAACACTCAAAATATTGACTTTTTAGACCATTTTTTCAACAGGCTATACTATAAACAGCCTCAACATGCTGTTCTATGACTTTTTTCAGTATTTGGAGAGATTACTTTTTGACCATTTTTCCTGAGCTATAGTATGGCGTTTTTTGTCCATACTAAACTTTGGCCTCAAACGCTCAAAATATTGACGTTTTAGACCATTTTTCAACAGATTACACTATAAACAGCTCGAACATGCTGTTCTATGACTTTTTTCAGTATTTGGAGAGATTACTTTTTGACCATTTTTTCCTGAGCTATAGTATGACGTTTTTCTCCATACGAAACTTTGGCTTAAAATGCTCAAAATATTGAGTTTTTAGTTGATTTTTTCAACAGACTACAGTATAAACAGCATCAACATGCTGTTCAGTGACTTTTTTCAGCGTTTCGAAAGATCACTTTTTTGAACTTTTTTCCCTGACCTATAGTATGGCGTTTTTCTTCATACTAAACTTTGGCCTCAAACACTCAAAATATTGACTTTTTAGACCATTTTTTCAAGAAATTACTCTATAAAATGCCCAAACATGCTGTTCTGTGACTTTTTTCAGCGTTTCGAAAGATCACTTTTTTGACCTTTTTTCCCTGAGCTATAGTATGGCGTTTTTCTCCATACTAAACTTTGGCCTAAAACGCTCAAAATATTGACTTTTTAACCATTTTTTCAACAGGCTATACTATAAACAGCCTGAACATGCTGTTCAATGACTTTTTTTTAGTATTTGGAGAGATTACTTTTTGACCATTTTTTCCTGAGCTATAGTATGGCGTTTTTCTCCATACTAAACTTTGGCCTAAAACGCTCAAAATATTGACTTTTTAACCATTTTTTCAACAGGCTATACTATAAACAGCCTGAACATGCTGTTCAATGACTTTTTTAGTATTTGGAGAGATTACTTTTTGAACATTTTTCCCTGAGCTATTAGTATGGCGTTTTGTCCATACTAAACTTTGGCCTAAAACATTCAAAATATTGACTTTTTAGACCAGTTTTTCAACAGGCTATACTTTAAACAGCCTGAATATGCTGTTCTATGATTTTTTTCAGTATTTGGAGACATTACTTTTTGACCATTTTTTCCTGAGCTATAGTATGGCGTTTTTGTCCATACTAAACTTTGGCCTAAAACGCTCAAAATATTGACTTTTAACCATTTTTCAACAGGCTTTACTATTAACAGCCTGAACATGCTGTTCAATTACTTTTTTTAGTATTTGGAGAGATCACTTTTTTAACCTTTTTTCCCTGAGATATAGTTCGGCGTTTTTCTCCATACTAAACTTTGGCCTAAAACGCTCAAAATATTGACTTTTTAGACCATTTTTTCAACAGGCTATACTATAAACAGCCTGAACATGCTGTTCAATGACTCTTTTAGTATTTGCAGAGATCACTTTTTGAACATTTTTCCTGAGCTTTAGTATGGCGTTTTCTCCATACTAAACTTTGGCCTGAAATGCTCAAAATATTGACTTTTTAGACCATTTTTTCAACAGATTACACTATAAACAGCCCGAACATGCTGTTCTGTGACTTTTTTCAGCGTTTCGAAAGATCACTTTTTGACCTTTTTTCCCTGAGCTATAGTATGGCGTTTTTCTCCATACAAAACTTTGGCTTAAAATGCTCAAAATATTGACTTTTTAGATGATTTTTTTCAACAGATTACACTATGAACACCCCGAATATGCTGTTCAGTGACTTTTTTCAGTATTTGGAGTGTAGCAACTGTGTCAAAATGCCACGACTAAATAATACTGTTTGTTTACCAATTGGTGTTATCATTACACTGTAGGTTGTGTAACACAGGACTGAGTTGGAGTAGGCTAGAAATCAGAAGGTTTAGAGTTCGCTCAGGGAGAGAGTAGACAGGAGACTTGAGTTGCTGGTGAATGGTACCATATATTGTGAGAGAATAATAATGACAGGCAAATATAAAAGTGCAATTATATACAGTGCGTACGAATGGCCACTCAAGGTAAGATAGTCTTCAATCATTCTAATGTACACATAACTCCTATGCACAATAACAAAATCCAAAACCAAATGACAATAACACATAAGACTCAACAAGTTCAGTCTCTGGGATCCCGTGCTCACAGGAACACTACATAGTTCTAGGCCTTGAACCCACCCATAGTTCATTCAAACACCCACGTCTGGGTTTGAGGAGTATTGTTGAGAGAGAGAGTTCATGGGAAAATGTGGTTGTGGGGGGTGAGCAATGGGCCAAGGCAAGTCGAGTGAGAGTTTTTTATCTCGGCTACAAGGAGCCCCTACCGGTCCGGCAGGAGGAGGATGATGCTTAACGATGCACCGATCATTAGGCTCTAGGCCTGTTCCCCTAGCTCGCCATCGTCATCTTAAACCCGGTCCCGGTCCAGTTTGTGCTTCACACACTCATTCGTCATGGGTATAAGCGCGGTAGGGAACTCCTGTAGCTTGTGGCGTGTGCAGCCTCCCCACTGCTCCTACCCAGACTGAACTACCGCGGCATACTAATCAAACGCGGTTGGTCGCAACGACCCTCGTGACTGTATGACGTCACCCACACACTCAATAACGATTGGTCAGCTGGCTTATGTGACCACCCCGCGAGATAAATAGACGGAAGTATTAAATAGACGGAAGTATCGCGACAGACAACAAGATTTGTCACCCGGGTTACAGGAGACATTACTTTTTGACCATTTTTTCCTGAGCTATAGTATGGCGTTTTTCTCCATACTAAACTTTGGCCTAAAACGCTCAAAATATTGACTTTTTAGACCATTTTTTCAACAGATTACACTATAAACAGCCTGAACATGCTGTTCAATGACTTTTTTTAGTATTTGGAGAGATTAATTTTTACTTTTTTCCCTGAGCTATAGTATGCCGTTTTTCTCCACACTAAACTTTGGCCTAAAACGCTCAAAATATTGACTTTTTAGACCATTTTTTCAACAGGCTATACTATGAACAGCCTGAACATGCTGTTCAATGACTTTTTTTAGTATTTGGAGAGATCACTTTTTTGAACATTTTTCCCTGAGCTATAGTATTGAGTTTTACTCCATACTAAACTTTGGCTTGAAAAGCTCAAAACATTGACTTTTTAGATGATTTTTTCAACAGATTACACTATGAACACCCCGTATATGCTGTTCTATGACTTTTTTCAGCGTTTCGAAAGATCACTTTTTTTACCTTTTTTCCCTGAGCTATAGTATGGCGTTTTTCTCCATACTAAACTTTGGCCTGAAACGCTCAAAATATTGACTTTTTAGACCGTTTTTTCAACAGGCTATACTTTAAACAGCCTGAACATGGTGTTATTTAGACTGTTTTCAGTATTTGGAGAGATCACTTTTTTGAACATTTTTCCCTGAGCTATAGTATGGCGTTTTACTACATACTAAACTTTGGCCTGAAACGCTCAAAATATTGACTTTTAAGACCATTTTTTCAACAGACTATACTATAAACAGCCTCAACATGCTATTCTATGACTTTTTTCAGCATTTCAAAGGACTTAAAGGACCCTCAAAATATTGACTTTTTAGTTGATTTTTTCAACAGACTACAGTATAAACAGCATCAACATGCTGTTCAATGACTTTTATCAGTATTTGGAGAGATCACTTTTTTGAGCATTATTTCCCTGAGCTATAGTATGGCGTTTTTCTCCATACTAAACTTTGACCTAAAACACTCAAAATATTGACTTTTTACACCTTTTTTTCAACAGATTACACTATAAACAGCCAAAACATGCTGTTCTATGACGTTTTTCAGAATTTGGAGACATGACTTTTTGACCTTTTTTCCCTGAGCTATAGTATGGCGTTTTTCTCCATACTCAACTTTGGCCTAAAACGCTCAAAATATTGACTTTTTAGATGATTTTTTTCAACAGATTATACTATAAACAGCCTGAACATGCTGTTCAATGACTTTCATTAGTATTTGGGGAGATCAATTTTTTGACCATTTTCCCCTGAGCTATAGTATGGCGTTTTTCTCCATACGAAACTTTGGCTTAAAATGCTCAAAATATTGAGTTTTTAGATGATTTTTTAAAAAAGATTACACTATAAACACCCCGAATATGCTGTTCTATGACTTTTTTCAGCGTTTCAAAGAATGACTTTTTTGACCATTTTCCCCTGAGCTATATTATGGCGTGTTTCTCCATACTAAACTTTGGCCTAAAACACTCAAAATATTTACTTTTTAGACCAGTTTTTCAACAGGCTATACTTTAAACAGCCTGAATATGCTGTTCTGTGACTTTTTTCAGCATTTCGAAAGATCACTTTTTTGACCTTTTTTCCCTGAGCTATAGTATGGCGTTTTTCTCCATACGAAACTTTGGCTTAAAATGCTCAAAATACTGACTTTTTAGTTGATTTTTTCAACAGACTACAGCATAAACAGCATCAACATGCTGTTCAGTGACTTTTTTCAGCGTTTTGGAGGATGACTTTTTTAAAACAATCATTTGACCAAAAAATGTCTCATGGAAGTGTATAGGTTAAAATTTATATTTCAGTCTTACTTTGGCAGTATCTCATGAGAACCACTGGATGGAGACAGAGACCAGGACTTGAAAAAGTCCATCAACTCAGGCTGAAGTGGGATTCTTAAAGGAATTACCTGGAACACAGAAGACAAATTAAAATTAGGGAAAAAGATGAAAAAATGAAAAAAAAAAGAATAAATTTGAATGAATTTTTACTGAAGATATCCGATTCGCCCGTAGTTATTGAGAAACACATTGATGTGCCAGAAACATGTGAAAATGGATTAATATGACAGAAAAGGTGTTTTTTGGTCAATAACTGTCATACAGTGAGGATTATGAGCAGATTTTGACTTTACATGTCTTTTGCTGTAAAGGGCCTGTCTCCACCATTTCTTGGCTCTCTAAGCGCCGAAAGAGCATTTTAAGTGCGTTTTTCATCAAAGCTGCCTCCTTTGCCCACAGTGACTGAGAAACACATCTCTATGCAAGAAATATGTGAAAATGGATTAATATGATAGAAAAGGTGGGGTTTTTGGTCAATAACTGTCATACAGTGAGGATTATGAGCAGATTTTGACTTTACATGTCTTTTGCTGTAAAGGGCCTGTCTCCACCATTTCTGGGCTCTCTAAGCGCCGAAAGAGCATTTTAAGTGCGTTGTTCATCAAAGCTGCCTCTTTTGCCCACAGTGACTGAGAAACACATCTCTATGCAAGAAATATGTGAAAATGGATTAATATGATCGGAAAGGTGTTTTTTTTTGTCAATAAATGTCATACAGTGAGGATTATGAGCAGATTTTGACTTTACATGTCTTTTGCTGAAAAAGGCCTATTTCGATTCTCTTTCACTTTTTAATTTGACAATAAAAATAATGCATTTGGAATGGGTTTTAGCAGCGCCACTTTTTACAATCTTTTCACTCTGTTATGAAATTAGCAACAGAGAATTTTACATTTTCTCCACCCTGTAAACAACTTCTTAATAAATTAAATTCTTATAATTTAAAACAATCATTTGACCAAAAAATGTCTCATGGAAGTGTATAGGTTAAAATTTATATTTCAGTCTTACTTTGGCAGTATGTCACTGGATGGAGACAGAGACCAGGACTTGAAAAAGTCCATCAACTCAGGCTGAAGTGGGATTCTTAAAGGAATCACCTGGAACACAGAAGACAAATGAAAATCAGGGAAAATGATGAAAAATGAAAAAAAAGAATAAATTTGAATGAATTTTACTGAAGATATCCGATTCGCCTGCAGTTATTGAGAAACACATTGATGTGCCAGAAACATGTGAAAATGGATTAATATGACAGAAAAGGTGTTTTTTGGTCAATAACTGTCATACAGTGAGGATTATGAGCAGATTTTGACTTTGCATGTCTTTTGCTGAAAAAGGCCTATTTCGATTCTCTTTCACTTTTTTAATTTGACAATAAAAATAATGCATTTGAATGGGTTTTAGCAGCGCCACTTTACAATCTTTTCAATCTGTTATGAAATTAGCAACATAGAATTTTACATTTTCTCCACCCTGTAAACAACTTCTTAATAAATTAAATTCTTATAATTTAAAACAATCATTTGACCAAAAAATGTCTCATGGAAGTGTATAGGTTAAAATTTATATTTCAGTCTTACTTTGGCAGTATCTCATGAGAACCACTGGATGGAGACAGAGACCAGGACTTGAAAAAGTCCATCAACTCAGGCTGAAGTGGGATTCTTAAAGGAATTACCTGGAACACAGAAGACAAATTAAAATTAGGGAAAAAGATGAAAAAATGAAAAAAAAAATAAATTTGAATGAATTTTACTGAAGATATCCGATTCGCCAAGAGTTATTGAGAAACACATTGATGTGCCAGAAACATGTGAAAATGGATTAATATGACAGAAAAGGTGTTTTTTGGTCAATAACTGTCATACAGTGAGGATTATGAGCAGATTTTGACTTTACATGTCTTTTGCTGTAAAGGGCCTGTCTCCACCATTTCTTGGCTCTCTAATCGCCGAAAGAGCATTTTAAGTGTGTTTTTCATCAAAGCTGCCTCCTTTGCCCACAGTGACTGAGAAACACATCTCTATGCAAGAAATATGTGAAAATGGATTAATATGATAGAAAAGGTGGGGTTTTGGTCAATAACTGTCATACAGTGAGGATTATGAGCAGATTTTGACTTTACATGTCTTTTGCTGTAAAGGGCCTGTCTCCACCATTTCTGGGCTCTCTAAGCGCCGAAAGAGCATTTTAAGTGCGTTGTTCATCAAAGCTGCCTCTTTTGCCCACAGTGACTGAGAAACACATCTCTATGCAAGAAATATGTGAAAATGGATTAATATGATCGGAAAGGTGTTTTTTTTTGTCAATAAATGTCATACAGTGAGGATTATGAGCAGATTTTGACTTTACATGTCTTTTGCTGAAAAAGGCCTATTTCGATTCTCTTTCACTTTTTTAATTTGACAATAAAAAATAATGCATTTGGAATGGGTTTTAGCAGCGCCACTTTACAATCTTTTCACTCTGTTATGAAATTAGCAACAGAGAATTTTACATTTTCTCCACCCTGTAAACAACTTCTTAATAAATTAAATTCTTATAATTTAAAACAATCATTTGACCAAACAATGTCTCATGGAAGTGTATAGGTTAAAATTTATATTACAGTCTTACTTTGGCAGTATGTCACTGGATGGAGACAGAGACCAGGACTTGAAAAGTCCATCAACTCAGGCTGAAGTGGGATTCTTAAAGGAATCACCTGGAACACAGAAGACAAATGAAAATCAGGGAAAATGATGAAAAATGAAAAAAAGAATAAATTTGAATGAATTTTTACTGAAGATATCCGATTCGCCTGCAGTTATTGAGAAACACATTGATGTGCCAGAAACATGTGAAAATGGATTAATATGACAGAAAAGGTGTTTTTTGGTCAATAACTGTCATACAGTGAGGATTATGAGCAGATTTTGACTTTGCATGTCTTTTGCTGAAAAAGGCCTATTTATTTCGATTCTCTTTCACTTTTTTAATTTGACAATAAAAAATAATGCATTTGGAATGGGTTTTAGCAGCGCCACTTTACAATCTTTTCACTCTGTTATGAAATTAGCAACAGAGAATTTTACATTTTCTCCACCCTGTAAACAACTTCTTAATAAATTAAATTCTTATAATTTAAAACAATCATTTGACCAAAAATGTCTCATGGAAGTGTATAGGTTAAAATTTATATTTCAGTCTTACTTTGGCAGTATCTCATGAGAACCACTGGATGGAGACAGAGACCAGGACTTGAAAAAGTCCATCAACTCAGGCTGAAGTGGGATTCTTAAAGGAATTACCTGGAACACAGAAGACAAATTAAAATTAGGGAAAAAGATGAAAAATGAAAAAAAGAATAAATTTGAATGAATTTTACTGAAGATATCCGATTCGCCGCAGTTATTGAGAAACACATTGATGTGCAAGAAATATGTGAAAATGGATTAATATGATAGAAAAGGTGGGGTTTTTGGTCAATAACTGTCATACAGTGAGGATTATGAGCAGATTTTGACTTTACATGTCTTTTGCTGTAAAGGGCCTGTCTCCACCATTTCTTGGCTCTCTAAGCGCCGAAAGAGCATTTTAAGTGCGTTTTTCATCAAAGCTGCCTCCTTTGCCCACAGTGACTGAGAAACACATCTCTATGCAAGAAATATGTGAAAATGGATTAATATGATAGAAAAGGTGGGGTTTTTGGTCAATAACTGTCATACAGTGAGGATTATGAGCAGATTTTGACTTTACATGTCTTTTGCTGAAAAGGGCCTGTCTCCACCATTTCTGAGCTCTCTAAGCTACCGAAGAGCATTTTAAGTGCGTTGTTCATCAAAGCTGCCTCTTTTGCCCACAGTGACTGAGAAACACATCTCTATGCAAGAAATATGTGAAAATGGATTAATATGATCGGAAAGGTGTTTTTTTTTGTCAATAAATGTCATACAGTGAGGATTATGAGCAGATTTTGACTTTACATGTCTTTTTGCTGAAAAAGGCCTATTTCGATTCTCTTTCACTTTTTTAATTTGACAATAAAAATAATGCATTTGGAATGGGTTTTAGCAGCGCCACTTTACAATCTTTTCACTCTGTTATGAAATTAGCAACAGAGAATTTTACATTTTCTCCACCCTGTAAACAACTTCTTAATAAATTAAATTCTTATAATTTAAAACAATCATTTGACCAAACAATGTCTCATGGAAGTGTATAGGTTAAAATTTATATTACAGTCTTACTTTGGCAGTATGTCACTGGATGGAGACAGAGACCAGGACTTGAAAAAGTCCATCAACTCAGGCTGAAGTGGGATTCTTAAAGGAATCACCTGGAACACAGAAGACAAATGAAAATCAGGGAAAATGATGAAAAAATGAAAAAAAAAGAATAAAATTGAATGAATTTTACTGAAGATATCCGATTCGCCTGCAGTTATTGAGAAACACATTGATGTGCCAGAAACCTGTGAAAATGGATTAATATGACAGAAAAGGTGTTTTTTGGTCAATAACTGTCATACAGTGAGGATTATGAGCAGATTTTGACTTTGCATGTCTTTTGCTGAAAAAGGCCTATTTCGATTCTCTTTCACTTTTTTAATTTGACAATAAAAATAATGCATTTGGAATGGGTTTTAGCAGCGCCACTTTACAATCTTTTCACTCTGTTATGAAATTAGCAACAGAGAATTTTACATTTTCTCCACCCTGTAAACAACTTCTTAATAAATTAAATTCTTATAATTTAAAACAATCATTTGACCAAAAAATGTCTCATGGAAGTGTATAGGTTAAAATTTATATTTCAGTCTTACTTTGGCAGTATCTCATGAGAACCACTGGATGGAGACAGAGACCAGGACTTGAAAAAGTCCATCAACTCAGGCTGAAGTGGGATTCTTAAAGGAATTACCTGGAACACAGAAGACAAATTAAAATTAGGGAAAAAGATGAAAAAATGAAAAAAAAAAGAATAAATTTGAATGAATTTTTACTGAAGATATCCGATTCGCCCGCAGTTATTGAGAAACACATTGATGTGCCAGAAACATGTGAAAATGGATTAATATGACAGAAAAGGTGTTTTTTGGTCAATAACTGTCATACAGTGAGGATTATGAGCAGATTTTGACTTTACATGTCTTTTGCTGTAAAGGGCCTGTCTCCACCATTTCTTGGCTCTCTAAGCGCCGAAAGAGCATTTTAAGTGCGTTTTTCATCAAAGCTGCCTCCTTTGCCCACAGTGACTGAGAAACACATCTCTATGCAAGAAATATGTGAAAATGGATTAATATGATAGAAAAGGTGGGGTTTTTGGTCAATAACTGTCATACAGTGAGGATTATGAGCAGATTTTGACTTTACATGTCTTTTGCTGTAAAGGGCCTGTCTCCACCATTTCTGGGCTCTCTAAGCGCCGAAAGAGCATTTTAAGTGCGTTGTTCATCAAAGCTGCCTCTTTTGCCCACAGTGACTGAGAAACACATCTCTATGCAAGAAATATGTGAAAATGGATTAATATGATCGGAAAGGTGTTTTTTTTTGTCAATAAATGTCATACAGTGAGGATTATGAGCAGATTTTGACTTTACATGTCTTTTGCTGAAAAAGGCCTATTTCGATTCTCTTTCACTTTTTTAATTTGACAATAAAAAATAATGCATTTGGAATGGGTTTTAGCAGCGCCACTTTACAATCTTTTTCACTCTGTTATGAAATTAGCAACAGAGAATTTTACATTTTCTCCACCCTGTAAACAACTTCTTAATAAATTAAATTCTTATAATTTAAAACAATCATTTGACCAAACAATGTCTCATGGAAGTGTATAGGTTAAAATTTATATTACAGTCTTACTTTGGCAGTATGTCACTGGATGGAGACAGAGACCAGGACTTGAAAAAGTCCATCAACTCAGGCTGAAGTGGGATTCTTAAAGGAATCACCTGGAACACAGAAGACAAATGAAAATCAGGGAAAATTATGAAAAAATGAAAAAAAAAAAAGAATAAATTTGAATGAATTTTTACTGAAGATATCCGATTCGCCTGCAGTTATTGAGAAACACATTGATGTGCCAGAAACATGTGAAAATGGATTAATATGATGGAAAAGGTGTTTTATGGTCAATAACTGTGATACATTGAGGATTATGAGCAGATTTTGACTTTACATGTCTTTTACTGAAAAGGGCCTCTCTCCACCATTTCTGGGCTCTCTATGCGCCAAAAGCGGATTTTAAGTGCGTTTTTCATCAAAGCTGCCTCTTTTGCCCACAGTGACTGAGAAACACATCTCTATGCAAGAAATATGTGAAAATGGATTAATATGATAGAAAATGTGTTTTTTTTTGTTTATTTTTTTTTATTATCAATAACTGTCATACAGTGAGGATTATGAGCAGATTTTGACTTTACATGTCTTTTGCTGAAAAAGGCCTATTTCGATTCTCTTTCACTTTTTAATTTGACAATAAAAATAATGCATTTGGAATGGGTTTTAGCAGCGCCACTTTACAATCTTTTTCACTCTGTTATGAAATCAGCAACATAGAATTTTACATTTTCTCCACCCTGTAAACAACTTCTTAATAAATTAAATTCTTATAATTTAAAACAATCATTTGACCAAACAATGTCTCATGGAAGTGTATAGGTTAAAATTTATATTACAGTCTTACTTTGGCAGTATGTCACTGGATGGAGACAGAGACCAGGACTTGAAAAAGTCCATCAACTCAGGCTGAAGTGGGATTCTTAAAGGAATCACCTGGAACACAGAAGACAAATGAAAATCAGGGAAAATGATTAAAAAATGAAAAAAAAAAGAATAAATTTGAATGAATTTTACTGAAGATATCCGATTCGCCTGCAGTTATTGAGAAACACATTGATGTGCCAGAAACATGTGAAAATGGATTAATATGACAGAAAAGGTGTTTTTTGGTCAATAACTGTCATACAGTGAGGATTATGAGCAGATTTTGACTTTGCATGTCTTTTGCTGAAAAAGGCCTATTTCGATTCTCTTTCACTTTTTTAATTTGACAATAAAAAATAATGCATTTGGAATGGGTTTTAGCAGCGCCACTTTACAATCTTTTCACTCTGTTATGAAATTAGCAACAGAGAATTTTACATTTTCTCCACCCTGTAAACAACTTCTTAATAAATTAAATTCTTATAATTTAAAACAATCATTTGACCAAAAATGTCTCATGGAAGTGTATAGGTTATAATTTATATTTCAGTCTTACTTTGGCAGTATCTCATGAGAACCACTGGATGGAGACAGAGACCAGGACTTGAAAAAGTCCATCAACTCAGGCTGAAGTGGGATTCTTAAAGGAATTACCTGGAACACAGAAGACAAATTAAAATTAGGGAAAAAGATGAAAAATGAAAAAAAAGAATAAATTTGAATGAATTTTTACTGAAGATATCCGATTCGCCTCAAGAGTTATTGAGAAACACATTGATGTGCCAGAAACATGTGAAAATGGATTAATATGACAGAAAAGGTGTTTTTGGTCAATAACTGTCATACAGTGAGGATTATGAGCAGATTTTGACTTTACATGTCTTTTGCTGTAAAGGGCCTGTCTCCACCATTTCTTGGCTCTCTAAGCGCCCGAAAGAGCATTTTAAGTGCGTTTTCATCAAAGCTGCCTCCTTTGCCCACAGTGACTGAGAAACACATCTCTATGCAAGAAATATGTGAAAATGGATTAATATGATAGAAAAGGTGGGGTTTTTGGTCAATAACTGTCATACAGTGAGGATTATGAGCAGATTTTGACTTTACATGTCTTTTGCTGTAAAGGGCCTGTCTCCACCATTTCTGGGCTCTCTAAGCGCCCGAAAGAGCATTTTAAGTGCGTTGTTCATCAAAGCTGCCTCTTTTGCCCACAGTGACTGAGAAACACATCTCTATGCAAGAAATATGTGAAAATGGATTAATATGATCGGAAAGGTGTTTTTTTGTCAATAAATGTCATACAGTGAGGATTATGAGCAGATTTTGACTTTACATGTCTTTTGCTGAAAAGGCCTATTTCGATTCTCTTTCACTTTTTAATTTGACAATAAAAATAATGCATTTGGAATGGGTTTTAGCAGCGCCACTTTACAATCTTTTCACTCTGTTATGAAATTAGCAACATAGAATTTTACATTTTTTCCACCCTGTAAACAACTTCTTAATAAATTAAATTCTTATAATTTAAAACAATCATTTGACCAAACAATGTCTAATGGAAGTGTGTAGGTTAAAATTTATATTACAGTCTTACTTTGGCAGTATGTCACTGGATGGAGACAGAGACCAGGACTTGAAAAGTCCATCAACTCAGGCTGAAGTGGGATTCTTAAAGGAATCACCTGGAACACAGAAGACAAATGAAAATCAGGGAAAATTATGAAAAATGAAAAAAAAGAATAAATTTGAATGAATTTTTACTGAAGATATCCGATTCGCCTGCAGTTATTGAGAAACACATTGATGTGCCAGAAACATGTGAAAATGGATTAATATGATGGAAAAGGTGTTTTATGGTCAATAACTGTGATACATTGAGGATTATGAGCAGATTTTGACTTTACATGTCTTTTACTGAAAAGGGCCTCTCTCCACCATTTCTGGGCTCTCTATGCGCCAAAAGCGGATTTTAAGTGCGTTTTTCATCAAAGCTGCCTCTTTTGCCCACAGTGACTGAGAAACACATCTCTATGCAAGAAATATGTGAAAATGGATTAATATGATAGAAAATGTGTTTTTTTGTTTATTTTTTATTATCAATAACTGTCATACAGTGAGGATTATGAGCAGATTTTGACTTTACATGTCTTTTGCTGAAAAAGGCCTATTTCGATTCTCTTTCACTTTTTAATTTGACAATAAAAATAATGCATTTGGAATGGGTTTTAGCAGCGCCACTTTACAATCTTTTCACTCTGTTATGAAATTAGCAACAGAGAATTTTACATTTTCTCCACCCTGTAAACAACTTCTTAATAAATTAAATTCTTATAATTTAAAACAATCATTTGACCAAAAATGTCTCATGGAAGTGTATAGGTTAAAATTTATATTTCAGTCTTACTTTGGCAGTATCTCATGAGAACCACTGGATGGAGACAGAGACCAGGACTTGAAAAAGTCCATCAACTCAGGCTGAAGTGGGATTCTTAAAGGAATTACCTCGAAGACAGAAGACAAATTAAAATTAGGGAAAAAGATGAAAAAATGAAAAAAAAAAAGAATAAATTTGAATGAATTTTTACTGAAGATATATCCGATTCGCCCGCAGTTATTGAGAAACACATTGATGTGCCAGAAACATGTGAAAATGGATTAATATGACAGAAAAGGTGTTTTTTGGTCAATAACTGTCATACAGTGAGGATTATGAGCAGATTTTGACTTTACATGTCTTTTGCTGTAAAGGGCCTGTCTCCACCATTTCTGGGCTCTCTAAGCGCCGAAAGAGCATTTTAAGTGCGTTTTTCATCAAAGCTGCCTCCTTTGCCCACAGTGACTGAGAAACACATCTCTATGCAAGAAATATGTGAAAATGGATTAATATGATAGAAATGGTGGGGTTTTTTGTCAATAAATGTCATACAGTGAGGATTATGAGCAGATTTTGACTTTGCATGTCTTTTGCTGAAAAAGGCCTATTTCGATTCTCTTTCACTTTTTAATTTGATAATAAAAATAATGCATTTGGAATGGGTTTTAGCAGCGCCACTTTACAATCTTTTCACTCTGTTATGAAATTAGCAACAGAGAATTTTACATTTTCTCCACCCTGTAAACAACTTCTTAATAAATTAAATTCTTATAATTTAAAACAATCATTTGACCAAACAATGTCTCATGGAAGTGTATAGGTTAAAATTTATATTACAGTCTTACTTTGGCAGTATGTCACTGGATGGAGACAGAGACCAGGACTTGAAAAAGTCCATCAACTCAGGCTGAAGTGGGATTCTTAAAGGAATCACCTGGAACACAGAAGACAAATGAAAATCAGGGAAAATGATGAAAAATGAAAAAAAGAATAAATTTGAATGAATTTTTACTGAAGATATCCGATTCGCCCGCAGTTATTGAGAAACACATTGATGTGCCAGAAACATGTGAAAATGGATTAATATGACAGAAAAGGTGTTTTTTGGTCAATAACTGTCATACAGTGAGGATTATGAGCAGATTTTGACTTTACATGTCTTTTACTGAAAAGGGCCTCTCTCCACCATTTCTGGGCTCTCTATGCGCCAAAAGCGGATTTTAAGTGCGTTTTCATCAAAGCTGCCTCTTTTGCCCACAGTGACTGAGAAACACATCTCTATGCAAGAAATATGTGAAAATGGATTAATATGATAGAAAATGTGTTTTTTTTTGTTTATTTTTTTTTATTATCAATAACTGTCATACAGTGAGGATTATGAGCAGATTTTGACTTTACATGTCTTTTGCTGTAAAGGGCCTGTCTCCACCATTTCTGGGCTCTCTAAGCGCCGAAAGAGCATTTTAAGTGCGTTTTTCATCAAAGCTGCCTCCTTTGCCCACAGTGACTGAGAAACACATCTCTATGCAAGAAATATGTGAAAATGAATTAATATGATAGAAATGGTGGGGTTTTTTGTCAATAAATGTCATACAGTGAGGATTATGAGCAGATTTTGACTTTGCATGTCTTTTGCTGAAAAAGGCCTATTTCGATTCTCTTTCACTTTTTTAATTTGACAATAAAAAATAATGCATTTGGAATGGGTTTTAGCAGCGCCACTTTACAATCTTTTCACTCTGTTATGAAATTAGCAACAGAGAATTTTACATTTTCTCCACCCTGTAAACAACTTCTTAATAAATTAAATTCTTATAATTTAAAACAATCATTTGACCAAAAATGTCTCATGGAAGTGTATAGGTTAAAATTTATATTTCAGTCTTACTTTGGCAGTATCTCATGAGAACCACTGGATGGAGACAGAGACCAGGACTTGAAAAAGTCCATCAACTCAGGCTGAAGTGGGATTCTTAAAGGAATTACCTGGAACACAGAAGACAAATTAAAATTAGGGAAAAAGATGAAAAAATGAAAAAAAAGAATAAATTTGAATGAATTTTTACTGAAGATATCCGATTCGCCCGCAGTTATTGAGAAACACATTGATGTGCCAGAAACATGTGAAACTGGATTAATATGATAGAAAAGGTGTTATTTGGTCAACAACTGTCATACAGTGAGGATTATGAGCAGATTTTGACTTTACATGTCTTTTGCTGAAAAGGGCCTGTCTCCACCATTTCTGGGCTCTCTAAGCGCCGAAAGAGCATTTTAAGTGCGGTTTCATCAAAGCTGCCTACTTTGCCCACAGTGACTGAGAAACACATCTCTATGCAAGAAATATGTGAAAATGGATTAATATGATAGAAAAGGTGGGGTTTTGGTCAATAACTGTCATACAGTGAGGATTATGAGCAGATTTTGACTTTACATGTCTTTTGCTGTAAAGGGCCTGTCTCCACCATTTCTGGGCTCTCTAAGCGCCCGAAAGAGCATTTTAAGTGCGTTGTTCATCAAAGCTGCCTCTTTTGCCCACAGTGACTGAGAAACACATCTCTATGCAAGAAATATGTGAAAATGGATTAATATGATCGGAAAGGTGTTTTTTTTTGTCAATAAATGTCATACAGTGAGGATTATGAGCAGATTTTGACTTTACATGTCTTTTTGCTGAAAAAGGCCTATTTCGATTCTCTTTCGCTTCTTTAATTTGATAATAAAAAATAATGCATTTGGAATGGGTTTTAGCAGCGCCACTTTACAATCTTTTCACTCTGTTATGAAATTAGCAACAGAGAATTTTACATTTTCTCCACCCTGTAAACAACTTCTTAATAAATTAAATTCTTATAATTTAAAACAATCATTTGACCAAACAATTTCTCATGGAAGTGTATAGGTTAAAATTTATATTACAGTCTTACTTTGGCAGTATGTCACTGGATGGAGACAGAGACCAGGACTTGAAAAAGTCCATCAACTCAGGCTGAAGTGGGATTCTTAAAGGAATCACCTGGAACACAGAAGACAAATGAAAATCAGGGAAAATGATGAAAAAATGAAAAAAAAGAATAAATTTGAATGAATTTTTACTGAAGATATCCGATTCGCCTGCAGTTATTGAGAAACACATTGATGTGCCAGAAACATGTGAAAATGGATTAATATGATGGAAAAGGTGTTTTATGGTCAATAACTGTGATACATTGAGGATTATGAGCAGATTTTGACTTTACATGTCTTTTACTGAAAAGGGCCTCTCTCCACCATTTCTGGGCTCTCTATGCGCCAAAAGCGGATTTTAAGTGCGTTTTTCATCAAAGCTGCCTCTTTTGCCCACAGTGACTGAGAAACACATCTCTATGCAAGAAATATGTGAAAATGGATTAATATGATAGAAAATGTGTTTTTTTTTGTTTATTTTTTTTTATTATCAATAACTGTCATACAGTGAGGATTATGAGCAGATTTTGACTTTACATGTCTTTTTGCTGTAAAGGGCCTGTCTCCACCATTTCTGGGCTCTCTAAGCGCCGAAAGAGCATTTTAAGTGCGTTTTTCATCAAAGCTGCCTCCTTTGCCCACAGTGACTGAGAAACACATCTCTATGCAAGAAATATGTGAAAATGAATTAATATGATAGAAATGGTGGGGTTTTTTGTCAATAAATGTCATACAGTGAGGATTATGAGCAGATTTTGACTTTGCATGTCTTTTTGCTGAAAAGGCCTATTTCGATTCTCTTTCACTTTTTAATTTGACAATAAAAAATAATGCATTTGGAATGGGTTTTAGCAGCGCCACTTTACAATCTTTTCACTCTGTTATGAAATTAGCAACAGAGAATTTTACATTTTCTCCACCCTGTAAACAACTTCTTAATAAATTAAATTCTTATAATTTAAAACAATCATTTGACCAAAAAATGTCTCATGGAAGTGTATAGGTTAAAATTTATATTTCAGTCTTACTTTGGCAGTATCTCATGAGAACCACTGGATGGAGACAGAGACCAGGACTTGAAAAAGTCCATCAACTCAGGCTGAAGTGGGATTCTTAAAGGAATTACCTGGAACACAGAAGACAAATTAAAATTAGGGAAAAAGATGAAAAATGAAAAAAAAGAATAAATTTGAATGAATTTTTACTGAAGATATCCGATTCGCCCAAGCAGTTATTGAGAAACACATTGATGTGCCAGAAACATGTGAAAATGGATTAATATGACAGAAAAGGTGTTTTTGGTCAATAACTGTCATACAGTGAGGATTATGAGCAGATTTTGACTTTACATGTCTTTTGCTGTAAAGGGCCTGTCTCCACCATTTCTTGGCTCTCTAAGCGCCGAAGAGCATTTTAAGTGCGTTTTTCATCAAAGCTGCCTCCTTTGCCCACAGTGACTGAGAAACACATCTCTATGCAAGAAATATGTGAAAATGGATTAATATGATAGAAAAGGTGGGGTTTTTGGTCAATAACTGTCATACAGTGAGGATTATGAGCAGATTTTGACTTTACATGTCTTTTGCTGAAAAAGGCCTATTTCGATTCTCTTTCACTTTTTTAATTTGATAATAAAAAATAATGCATTTGGAATGGGTTTTAGCAGCGCCACTTTACAATCTTTTCACTCTGTTATGAAATTAGCAACAGAGAATTTTACATTTTCTCCACCCTGTAAACAACTTCTTAATAAATTAAATTCTTATAATTTAAAACAATCATTTGACCAAACAATGTCTCATGGAAGTGTATGGGTTAAAATTTATATTACAGTCTTACTTTGGCAGTATGTCACTGGATGGAGACAGAGACCAGGACTTGAAAAAGTCCATCAACTCAGGCTGAAGTGGGATTCTTAAAGGAATCACCTGGAACACAGAAGACAAATGAAAATCAGGGAAAATGATGAAAAATGAAAAAAAGAATAAATTTGAATGAATTTTTACTGAAGATATCCGATTCGCCTGCAGTTATTGAGAAACACATTGATGTGCCAGAAACATGTGAAAATGGATTAATATGATGGAAAAGGTGTTTTATGGTCAATAACTGTGATACATTGAGGATTATGAGCAGATTTTGACTTTACATGTCTTTTACTGAAAAGGGCCTCTCTCCACCATTTCTGGGCTCTCTATGCGTAAAAAGCGGATTTTAAGTGCGTTTTTCATCAAAGCTGCCTCTTTTGCCCACAGTGACTGAGAAACACATCTCTATGCAAGAAATATGTGAAAATGGATTAATATGATAGAAAATGTGTTTTTTTGTTTATTTTTTATTATCAATAACTGTCATACAGTGAGGATTATGAGCAGATTTTGACTTTACATGTCTTTTGCTGAAAAAGACCTATTTCGATTCTCTTTCACTTTTTAATTTGACAATAAAAATAATGCATTTGGAATGGGTTTTAGCAGCCACTTTACAATCTTTTTCACTCTGTTATGAAATTAGCAACAGAGAATTTTACATTTTCTCCACCCTGTAAACAACTTCTTAATAAATTAAATTCTTATAATTTAAAACAATCATTTGACCAAAAAATGTCTCATGGAAGTGTATAGGTTAAAATTTATATTTCAGTCTTACTTTGGCAGTATCTCATGAGAACCACTGGATGGAGACAGAGACCAGGACTTGAAAAAGTCCATCAACTCAGGCTGAAGTGGGATTCTGAAAGGAATTACCTCGAAGACAGAAGACAAATTAAAATTAGGGAAAAAGATGAAAAAATGAAAAAAAAAAAGAATAAATTTGAAATGAATTTTACTGAAGATATATCCGATTCGCCCGCAGTTATTGAGAAACACATTGATGTGCCAGAAACATGTGAAAATGGATTAATATGACAGAAAAGGTGTTTTTTGGTCAATAACTGTCATACAGTGAGGATTATGAGTAGATTTTGACTTTACATGTCTGTTGCTGAAAAGGGTCTGTCTCCACCATTTCTGGGCTCTCTAAGTGCCGAAAGAGCATTTTAAGTGCGTTTTTCATCAAAGCTGCCTCTTTTGCCCACAGTGACTGAGAAACACATCTCTATGCAAGAAATATGTGAAAATGGATTAATATGATCGGAAAGGTGTTTTTTTTTGTCAATAAATGTCATACAGTGAGGATTATGAGCAGATTTTGACTTTACATGTCTTTTGCTGAAAAAGGCCTATTTCGATTCTCTTTCACTTTTTTAATTTGACAATAAAAAATAATGCATTTGGAATGGGTTTTAGCAGCGCCACTTTACAATCTTTTCACTCTGTTATGAAATTAGCAACAGAGAATTTTACATTTTCTCCACCCTGTAAACAACTTCTTAATAAATTAAATTCTTATAATTTAAAACAATCATTTGACCAAACAATGTCTCATGGAAGTGTATAGGTTAAAATTTATATTACAGTCTTACTTTGGCAGTATGTCACTGGATGGAGACAGAGACCAGGACTTGAAAAAGTCCATCAACTCAGGCTGAAGTGGGATTCTTAAAGGAATCACCTGGAACACAGAAGACAAATGAAAATCAGGGAAAATGATGAAAAAATGAAAAAAAAAAGAATAAATTTAAATAAATTTTAACTGAAGATATCCGATTCGCCTGCAGTTATTGAGAAACACATTGATGTGCCAGAAACATGTGAAAATGGATTAATATGATGGAAAAGGTGTTTTATGGTCAATAACTGTGATACATTGAGGATTATGAGCAGATTTTGACTTTACATGTCTTTTACTGAAAAGGGCCTCTCTCCACCATTTCTGGGCTCTCTATGCGCCAAAAGCGGATTTTAAGTGCGTTTTTCATCAAAGCTGCCTCTTTTGCCCACAGTGACTGAGAAACACATCTCTATGCAAGAAATATGTGAAAATGGATTAATATGATAGAAAATGTGTTTTTTTTTGTTTATTTTTTTTTATTATCAATAACTGTCATACAGTGAGGATTATGAGCAGATTTTGACTTTACATGTCTTTTGCTGTAAAGGGCCTGTCTCCACCATTTCTGGGCTCTCTAAGCGCCCGAAGAGCATTTAAGTGCGTTTTTCATCAAAGCTGCCTCCTTTGCCCACAGTGACTGAGAAACACATCTCTATGCAAGAAATATGTGAAAATGAATTAATATGATAGAAATGGTGGGGTTTTTTGTCAATAAATGTCATATAGTGAGGATTATGAGCAGATTTTGACTTTGCATGTCTTTTGCTGAAAAAGGCCTATTTCGATTCTCTTTCACTTTTTTAATTTGACAATAAAAAATAATGCATTTGGAATGGGTTTTAGCAGCGCCACTTTACAATCTTTTCACTCTGTTATGAAATTAGCAACAGAGAATTTTACATTTTCTCCACCCTGTAAACAACTTCTTAATAAATTAAATTCTTATAATTTAAAACAATCATTTGACCAAAAAATGTCTCATGGAAGTGTATAGGTTAAAATTTATATTTCAGTCTTACTTTGGCAGTATCTCATGAGAACCACTGGATGGAGACAGAGACCAGGACTTGAAAAAGTCCATCAACTCAGGCTGAAGTGGGATTCTTAAAGGAATTACCTGGAACACAGAAGACAAATTAAAATTAGGGAAAAAGATGAAAAAATGAAAAAAAAAAGAATAAATTTGAATGAATTTTTACTGAAGATATCCGATTCGCCCATAGTTATTGAGAAACACATTGATGTGCCAGAAACATGTGAAAATGGATTAATATGACAGAAAAGGTGTTTTTTGGTCAATAACTGTCATACAGTGAGGATTATGAGCAGATTTTGACTTTACATGTCTTTTGCTGTAAAGGGCCTGTCTCCACCATTTCTGGGCTCTCTAAGCGCCGAAAGAGCATTTTAAGTGCGTTTTTCATCAAAGCTGCCTCCTTTGCCCACAGTGACTGAGAAACACATCTCTATGCAAGAAATATGTGAAAATGGATTAATATGATAGAAAAGGTGGGGTTTTTGGTCAATAACTGTCATACAGTGAGGATTATGAGCAGATTTTGACTTTACATGTCTTTTGCTGAAAAAGGCCTATTTCGATTCTCTTTCACTTTTTTAATTTGATAATAAAAAATAATGCATTTGGAATGGGTTTTAGCAGCGCCACTTTTACAATCTTTTTCACTCTGTTATGAAATTAGCAACAGAGAATTTTACATTTTCTCCACCCTGTAAACAACTTCTTAATAAATTAAATTCTTATAATTTAAAACAATCATTTGACCAAACAATGTCTCATGGAAGTGTATGGGTTAAAATTTATATTACAGTCTTACTTTGGCAGTATGTCACTGGATGGAGACAGAGACCAGGACTTGAAAAAGTCCATCAACTCAGGCTGAAGTGGGATTCTTAAAGGAATCACCTGGAACACAGAAGACAAATGAAAATCAGGGAAAATGATGAAAAAATGAAAAAAAAAAGAATAAATTTGAATGAATTTTTACTGAAGATATCCGATTCGCCTGCAGTTATTGAGAAACACATTGATGTGCCAGAAACATGTGAAAATGGATTAATATGATGGAAAAGGTGTTTTATGGTCAATAACTGTGATACATTGAGGATTATGAGCAGATTTTGACTTTACATGTCTTTTACTGAAAAGGGCCTCTCTCCACCATTTCTGGGCTCTCTATGCGCCAAAAGCGGATTTTAAGTGCGTTTTTCATCAAAGCTGCCTCTTTTGCCCACAGTGACTGAGAAACACATCTCTATGCAAGAAATATGTGAAAATGGATTAATATGATAGAAAATGTGTTTTTTTTTGTTTATTTTTTTTTATTATCAATAACTGTCATACAGTGAGGATTATGAGCAGATTTTGACTTTACATGTCTTTTGCTGAAAAAGACCTATTTCGATTCTCTTTCACTTTTTTAATTTGACAATAAAAAATAATGCATTTGGAATGGGTTTTAGCAGCGCCACTTTACAATCTTTTCACTCTGTTATGAAATTAGCAACAGAGAATTTTACATTTTCTCCACCCTGCAAACAACTTCTTAATAAATTAAATTCTTATAATTTAAAACAATCATTTGACCAAAAAATGTCTCATGGAAGTGTATAGGTTAAAATTTATATTTCAGTCTTACTTTGGCAGTATCTCATGAGAACCACTGGATGGAGACAGAGACCAGGACTTGAAAAAGTCCATCAACTCAGGCTGAAGTGGGATTCTGAAAGGAATTACCTCGAAGACAGAAGACAAATTAAAATTAGGGAAAAGATGAAAAATGAAAAAAAAAAGAATAAATTTGAATGAATTTTTACTGAAGATATATCCGATTCGCCCGCAGTTATTGAGAAACACATTGATGTGCCAGAAACATGTGAAAATGGATTAATATGACAGAAAAGGTGTTTTTTGGTCAATAACTGTCATACAGTGAGGATTATGAGGAGATTTTGACTTTACATGTCTTTTGCTGAAAAGGGCCTGTCTCCACCATTTCTGGGCTCTCTAAGCGCCGAAAGAGCATTTTAAGTGCGTTTTTCATCAAAGCTGCCTCTTTTGCCCACAGTGACTGAGAAACACATCTCTATGCAAGAAATATGTGAAAATGGATTAATATGATAGAAATCGTGGGGTTTTTTGACAATAAATGTCATACAGTGAGGATTATGAGCAGATTTTGACTTTGCATGTCTTTTGCTGAAAAAGGCCTATTTCGATTCTCTTTCACTTTTTTAATTTGATAATAAAAAATAATGCATTTGGAATGGGTTTTAGCAGCGCCACTTTACAATCTTTTCACTCTGTTATGAAATTAGCAACAGAGAATTTTACATTTTCTCCACCCTGTAAACAACTTCTTAATAAATTAAATTCTTATAATTTAAAACAATCATTTGACCAAAAATGTCTCATGGAAGTGTATAGGTTAAAATTTATATTTCAGTCTTACTTTGGCAGTATCTCATGAGAACCACTGGATGGAGACAGAGACCAGGACTTGAAAAAGTCCATCAACTCAGGCTGAAGTGGGATTCTTAAAGGAGTTACCTGGAACACAGAAGACAAATTAAAATTAGGGAAAATGATGAAAAAATGAAAAAAAAAAAAAAGAATGAATTTGAATGAATTTTTACTGAAGATATCCGATTCGCCCGCAGTTATTGAGAAACACATTGATGTGCCAGAAACGTGAAAATGGATTAATATGATAGAAAAGGTGTTATTTGGTCAACAACTGTCATACAGTGAGGATTATGAGCAGATTTTGACTTTACATGTCTTTTGCTGTAAAGGGCCTGTCTCCACCATTTCTTGGCTCTCTAAGCGCCGAAAGAGCATTTTAAGTGCGTTTTTCATCAAAGCTAGCTCCTTTGCCCACAGTGACTGAGAAACACATCTCTATGCAAGAAATATGTGAAAATGGATTAATATGATAGAAAAGGTGGGGTTTTTGGTCAATAACTGTCATACAGTGAGGATTATGAGCAGATTTTGACTCTACATGTCTTTTGCTGTAAAGGGCCTGTCTCCACCATTTCTGGGCTCTCTAAGCGCCGAAGAGCATTTTAAGTGCGTTGTTCATCAAAGCTGCCTCTTTTGCCCACAGTGACTGAGAAACACATCTCTATGCAAGAAATATGTGAAAATGGATTAATATGATCGGAAAGGTGTTTTTTTTTGTCAATAAATGTCATACAGTGAGGATTATGAGCAGATTTTGACTTTACATGTCTTTTGCTGAAAAAGGCCTATTTCGATTCTCTTTCACTTTTTTAATTTGACAATAATAAATAATGCATTTGGAATGGGTTTTAGCAGCGCCACTTTACAATCTTTTCACTCTTATGAAATTAGCAACAGAGAATTTTACATTTTCTCCACCCTGTAAACAACTTCTTAATAAATTAAATTCTTATAATTTAAAACAATCATTTGACCAAACAATGTCTCATGGAAGTGTATAGGTTAAAATTTATATTACAGTCTTACTTTGGCAGTATGTCACTGGATGGAGACAGAGACCAGGACTTGAAAAAGTCCATCAACTCAGGCTGAAGTGGGATTCTTAAAGGAATCACCTGGAACCAAAGAAGACAAATGAAAATCAGGGAAAATGATGAAAAAATGAAAAAAAAAAGAATAAATTTGAATGAATTTTTACTGAAGATATCCGATTCGCCTGCAGTTATTGAGAAACACATTGATGTGCCAGAAACATGTGAAAATGGATTAATATGATGGAAAAGGTGTTTTATGGTCAATAACTGTGATACATTGAGGATTATGAGCAGATTTTGACTTTACATGTCTTTTACTGAAAAGGGCCTCTCTCCACCATTTCTGGGCTTTCTATGCGCCCAAAGCGGATTTTAAGTGCGTTTTCATCAAAGCTGCCTCTTTTGCCCACAGTGACTGAGAAACACATCTCTATGCAAGAAATATGTGAAAATGGATTAATATGATAGAAAATGTGTTTTTTTGTTTATTTTTTTATTATCAATACCTGTCATACAGTGAGGATTATGAGCAGATTTTGACTTTACATGTCTTTTGCTGAAAAAGGCCTATTTCGATTCTCTTTCACTTTTTAATTTGACAATAAAAAATAATGCATTTGGAATGGGTTTTAGCAGCGCCACTTTACAATCTTTTCACTCTGTTATGAAATTAGCAACAGAGAATTTTACATTTTCTCCACCCTGTAAACAACTTCTTAATAAATTAAATTCTTATAATTTAAAACAATCATTTGACCAAAAAATGTCTCATGGAAGTGTATAGGTTAAAATTTATATTTCAGTCTTACTTTGGCAGTATCTCATGAGAACCACTGGATGGAGACAGAGACCAGGACTTGAAAAAGTCCATCAACTCAGGCTGAAGTGGGATTCTTAAAGGAGTTACCTGGAACACAGAAGACAAATTAAAATTAGGGAAAAAGATGAAAAAATGAAAAAAAAAAGAATAAATTTGAATGAATTTTTACTGAAGATATCCGATTCGCCCGCAGTTATTGAGAAACACATTGATGTGCCAGAAACGTGAAAATGGATTAATATGATAGAAAAGGTGTTATTTGGTCAACAACTGTCATACAGTGAGGATTATGAGCAGATTTTGACTTTACATGTCTTTTGCTGAAAAGGGCCTGTCTCCACCATTTCTGGGCTCTCTAATCGCCAAAGAGCATTTTAAGTGCGTTTTTCATCAAAGCTGCCTCCTTTGCCCACAGTGACTGAGAAACACATCTCTATGCAAGAAATATGTGAAAATGGATTAATATGATAGAAAAGGTGGGGTTTTTGGTCAATAACTGTCATACAGTGAGGATTATGAGCAGATTTTGACTTTACATGTCTTTTGCTGTAAAGGGCCTGTCTCCACCATTTCTGGGCTCTCTAAGCGCCCGAAGAGCATTTTAAGGGCGTTGTTCATCAAAGCTGCCTCTTTTGCCCACAGTGACTGAGAAACACATCTCTATGCAAGAAATATGTGAAAATGGATTAATATGATCGGAAAGGTGTTTTTTTTTGTCAATAAATGTCATACAGTGAGGATTATGAGCAGATTTTGACTTTACATGTCTTTTGCTGAAAAAGGCCTATTTCGATTCTCTTTCACTTTTTTAATTTGACAATAAAAAATAATGCATTTGGAATGGGTTTTAGCAGCGCCACTTTACAATCTTTTCACTCTTATGAAATTAGCAACAGAGAATTTTACATTTTCTCCACCCTGTAAACAACTTCTTAATAAATTAAATTCTTATAATTTAAAACAATCATTTGACCAAACAATGTCTCATGGAAGTGTATAGGTTAAAATTGATATTACAGTTTTACTTTGGCAGTTTCTAACTGGATGGAGACAGAGACCAGGACTTGAAAAAGTCCACCAACTCAGGCTGAAGTGGGATTCTTAAAGGAATCACCTGGAACCAAAGAAGACAAATGAAAATCAGGGAAAATGATGAAAAAATGAAAAAAAAAAGAATAAATTTGAATGAATTTTTACTGAAGATATCCGATTCGCCTGCAGTTATTGAGAAACACATTGATGTGCCAGAAACATGTGAAAATGGATTAATATGATGGAAAAGGTGTTTTATGGTCAATAACTGTGATACATTGAGGATTATGAGCAGATTTTGACTTTACATGTCTTTTACTGAAAAGGGCCTCTCTCCACCATTTCTGGGCTTTCTATGCGCCAAAAGCGGATTTTAAGTGCGTTTTTCATCAAAGCTGCCTCTTTTGCCCACAGTGACTGAGAAACACATCTCTATGCAAGAAATATGTGAAAATGGATTAATATGATAGAAAATGTGTTTTTTTTGTTTATTTTTTTATTATCAATAACTGTCATACAGTGAGGATTATGAGCAGATTTTGACTTTACATGTCTTTTGCTGAAAAAGGCCTATTTCGATTCTCTTTCACTTTTTAATTTGACAATAAAAATAATGCATTTGGAATGGGTTTTAGCAGCGCCACTTTACAATCTTTTCACTCTGTTATGAAATTAGCAACAGAGAATTTTACATTTTCTCCACCCTGCAAACAACTTCTTAATAAATCAAATTCTTATAATTTAAAACAATCATTTGACCAAAAAATGTCTCATGGAAGTGTATAGGTTAAAATTTATATTACAGTTTTACTTTGGCAGTATCTCATGAGAACCACTGGATGGAGACAGAGACCAGGACTTGAAAAAGTCCATCAACTCAGGCTGAAGTGGGATTCTTAAAGGAATTACCTCGAAGACAGAAGACAAATTAAAATTAGGGAAAAAGATGAAAAAATGAAAAAAAAAAGAATAAATTTGAATGAATTTTTACTGAAGATATATCCGATTCGCCCGCAGTTATTGAGAAACACATTGATGTGCCAGAAACATGTGAAAATGGATTAATATGACAGAAAAGGTGTTTTTTGGTCAATAACTGTCATACAGTGAGGATTATGAGCAGATTTTGACTTTACATGTCTTTTGCTGTAAAGGGCCTGTCTCCACCATTTCTGGGCTCTCTAAGCGCCGAAAGAGCATTTTAAGTGCGTTTTTCATCAAAGCTGCCTCCTTTGCCCACAGTGACTGAGAAACACATCTCTATGCAAGAAATATGTGAAAATGGATTAATATGATAGAAATCGTGGGGTTTTTGACAATAAATGTCATACAGTGAGGATTATGAGCAGATTTTGACTTTGCATGTCTTTTGCTGAAAAAGGCCTATTTCGATTGTCTTTCACTTTTTTAATTTGACAATAAAAAATAATGCATTTGGAATGGGTTTTAGCAGCGCCACTTTACAATCTTTTCACTCTGTTATGAAATTAGCAACAGAGAATTTTACATTTTCTCCACCCTGTAAACAACTTCTTAATAAATTAAATTCTTATAATTTAAAACAATCATTTGACCAAACAATGTCTCATGGAAGTGTATAGGTTAAAATTTATATTACAGTCTTACTTTGGCAGTATGTCACTGGATGGAGACAGAGACCAGGACTTGAAAAAGTCCATCAACTCAGGCTGAAGTGGGATTCTTAAAGGAATCACCTGGAACACAGAAGACAAATTAAAATTAGGGAAAATGATGAAAAAATGAAAAAAAAAAGAATAAATTTGAATGAATTTTTACTGAAGATATCCGATTCGCCTGCAGTTATTGAGAAACACATTGATGTGCCAGAAACATGTGAAAATGGATTAATATGATGGAAAAGGTGTTTTATGGTCAATAACTGTGATACATTGAGGATTATGAGCAGATTTTGACTTTACATGTCTTTTACTGAAAAGGGCCTCTCTCCACCATTTCTGGGCTTTCTATGCGCCAAAAGCGGATTTTAAGTGCGTTTTCATCAAAGCTGCCTCTTTTGCCCACAGTGACTGAGAAACACATCTCTATGCAAGAAATATGTGAAAATGGATTAATATGATAGAAAATGTGTTTTTTTTTTGTTTATTTTTTTATTATCAATAACTGTCATACAGTGAGGATTATGAGCAGATTTTGACTTTACATGTCTTTTGCTGAAAAAGGCCTATTTCGATTCTCTTTCACTTTTTTAATTTGACAATAAAAAATAATGCATTTGGAATGGGTTTTAGCAGCGCCACTTTACAATCTTTTCACTCTGTTATGAAATTAGCAACAGAGAATTTTACATTTTCTCCACCCTGCAAACAACTTCTTAATAAATTAAATTCTTATAATTTAAAACAATCATTTGACCAAAAAATGTCTCATGGAAGTGTATAGGTTAAAATTTATATTACAGTCTTACTTTGGCAGTATCTCATGAGAACCACTGGATGGAGACAGAGACCAGGACTTGAAAAAGTCCATCAACTCAGGCTGAAGTGGGATTCTTAAAGGAATTACCTCGAAGACAGAAGACAAATTAAAATTAGGGAAAAAGATGAAAAAATGAAAAAAAAGAATAAATTTGAATGAATTTTTACTGAAGATATATCCGATTCGCCTGCAGTTATTGAGAAACACATTGATGTGCCAGAAACATGTGAAAATGGATTAATATGACAGAAAAGGTGTTTTTTGGTCAATAACTGTCATACAGTGAGGATTATGAGCAGATTTTGACTTTACATGTCTTTTGCTGTAAAGGGCCTGTCTCCACCATTTCTGGGCTCTCTAAGCGCCGAAAGAGCATTTTAAGTGCGTTTTTCATCAAAGCTGCCTCCTTTGCCCACAGTGACTGAGAAACACATCTCTATGCAAGAAATATGTGAAAATGGATTAATATGATAGAAATCGTGGGGTTTTTTGACAATAAATGTCATACAGTGAGGATTATGAGCAGATTTTGACTTTGCATGTCTTTTGCTGAAAAAGGCCTATTTCGATTCTCTTTCACTTTTTTAATTTGATAATAAAAAATAATGCATTTGGAATGGGTTTTAGCAGCGCCACTTTACAATCTTTTCACTCTGTTATGAAATTAGCAACAGAGAATTTTACATTTTCTCCACCCTGTAAACAACTTCTTAATAAATTAAATTCTTATAATTTAAAACAATCATTTGACCAAAAATGTCTCATGGAAGTGTATAGGTTAAAATTTATATTACAGTCTTACTTTGGCAGTATGTCACTGGATGGAGACAGAGACCAGGACTTGAAAAGTCCATCAACTCAGGCTGAAGTGAGATTCTTAAAGGAATCACCTGGAACACAGAAGACAAATGAAAATCAGGGAAAATGATGAAAAAATGAAAAAAAAAAGAATAAATTTGAATGAATTTTTACTGAAGATATCCGATTCGCCTGCAGTTATTGAGAAACACATTGATGTGCCAGAAACATGTGAAAATGGATTAATATGACAGAAAAGGTGTTTTTGGTCAATAACTGTCATACAGTGAGGATTATGAGCAGATTTTGACTTTGCATGTCTTTTGCTGAAAAAGGCCTATTTCGATTCTCTTTCACTTTTTTAATTTGACAATAAAAAAATACTGCATTTGGAATGGGTTTTAGCAGCGCCACTTTACAATCTTTTCACTCTGTTATGAAATTAGCAACAGAGAATTTTACATTTTCTCCACCCTGTAAACAACTTCTTAATAAATTAAATTCTTATAATTTAAAACAATCATTTGACCAAAAATGTCTCATGGAAGTGTATAGGTTAAAATTTATATTTCAGTCTTACTTTGGCAGTATCTCATGAGAACCACTGGATGGAGACAGAGACCAGGACTTGAAAAGTCCATCAACTCAGGCTGAAGTGGGATTCTTAAAGGAATTACCTGGAACACAGAAGACAAATTAAAATTAGGGAAAAAGATGAAAAAATGAAAAAAAAAAGAATAAATTTGAATGAATTTTTACTGAAGATATCCGATTCGCCCGCAGTTATTGAGAAACACATTGATGTGCCAGAAACATGTGAAAATGGATTAATATGACAGAAAAGGTGTTTTTTGGTCAATAACTGTCATACAGTGAGGATTATGAGCAGATTTTGACTTTACATGTCTTTTGCTGTAAAGGGCCTGTCTCCACCATTTCTGGGCTCTCTAAGCGCCGAAAGAGCATTTTAAGTGCGTTTTTCATCAAAGCTGCCTCCTTTGCCCACAGTGACTGAGAAACACATCTCTATGCAAGAAATATGTGAAAATGGATTAATATGATAGAAATCGTGGGGTTTTTTGACAATAAATGTCATACAGTGAGGATTATGAGCAGATTTTGACTTTGCATGTCTTTTGCTGAAAAAGGCCTATTTCGATTCTCTTTCACTTTTTAATTTGATAATAAAAAATAATGCATTTGGAATGGGTTTTAGCAGCGCCACTTTACAATCTTTTCACTCTGTTATGAAATTAGCAACAGAGAATTTTACATTTTCTCCACCCTGTAAACAACTTCTTAATAAATTAAATTCTTATAATTTAAAACAATCATTTGACCAAACAATGTCTCATGGAAGTGTATAGGTTAAAATTTATATTACAGTCTTACTTTGGCAGTATGTCACTGGATGGAGACAGAGACCAGGACTTGAAAAAGTCCATCAACTCAGGCTGAAGTGGGATTCTTAAAGGAATCACCTGGAACACAGAAGACAAATGAAAATCAGGGAAAATGATGAAAAAATGAAAAAAAGAATAAATTTGAATGAATTTTTACTGAAGATATCCGATTCGCCTGCAGTTATTGAGAAACACATTGATGTGCCAGAAACATGTGAAAATGGATTAATATGACAGAAAAGGTGTTTTTTGGTCAATAACTGTCATACAGTGAGGATTATGAGCAGATTTTGACTTTGCATGTCTTTTGCTGAAAAAGGCCTATTTCGATTCTCTTTCACTTTTTTAATTTGACAATAAAAAATAATGCATTTGGAATGGGTTTTAGCAGCGCCACTTTACAATCTTTTCACTCTGTTATGAAATTAGCAACAGAGAATTTTACATTTTCTCCACCCTGTAAACAACTTCTTAATAAATTAAATTCTTATAATTTAAAACAATCATTTGACCAAAAAATGTCTCATGGAAGTGTATAGGTTAAAATTTATATTTCAGTCTTACTTTGGCAGTATCTCATGAGAACCACTGGATGGAGACAGAGACCAGGACTTGAAAAAGTCCATCAACTCAGGCTGAAGTGGGATTCTTAAAGGAATTACCTGGAACACAGAAGACAAATTAAAATTAGGGAAAAAGATGAAAAAATGAAAAAAAAAAGAATAAATTTGAATGAATTTTTACTGAAGATATCCGATTCGCCCGCAGTTATTGAGAAACACATTGATGTGCCAGAAACATGTGAAAATGGATTAATATGACAGAAAAGGTGTTTTTTGGTCAATAACTGTCATACAGTGAGGATTATGAGCAGATTTTGACTTTACATGTCTTTTGCTGTAAAGGGCCTGTCTCCACCATTTCTTGGCTCTCTAAGCGCCGAAAGAGCATTTTAAGTGCGTTTTTCATCAAAGCTGCCTCCTTTGCCCACAGTGACTGAGAAACACATCTCTATGCAAGAAATATGTGAAAATGGATTAATATGATAGAAATGGTGGGGTTTTTTGTCAATAAATGTCATACAGTGAGGATTATGAGCAGATTTTGACTTTACATGTCTTTTGCTGTAAAGGGCCTGTCTCCACCATTTCTTAGCTCTCTAAGCTGAAAGAGCATTTTAAGTGCGTTTTTCATCAAAGCTGCCTCCTTTGCCCACAGTGACTGAGAAACACATCTCTATGCAAGAAATATGTGAAAATGGATTAATATGATAGAAATGGTGGGGTTTTTTGTCAATAAATGTCATACAGTGAGGATTATGAGCAGATTTTGACTTTACATGTCTTTTGCTGTAAAGGGCCTGTCTCCACCATTTCTGGGCTCTCTAAGCGCCGAAAGAGCATTTTAAGTGCGTTTTTCATCAAAGCTGCCTCCTTTGCCCACAGTGACTGAGAAACACATCTCTATGCAAGAAATATGTGAAAATGGATTAATATGATCGGAAAGGTGTTTTTTTTTGTCAATAAATGTCATACAGTGAGGATTATGAGCAGATTTTGACTTTACATGTCTTTTGCTGAAAAAGGCCTATTTCGATTCTCTTTCACTTTTTAATTTGACAATAAAAAATAATGCATTTGGAATGGGTTTTAGCAGCGCCACTTTACAATCTTTTCACTCTGTTATGAAATTAGCAACAGAGAATTTTACATTTTCTCCACCCTGTAAACAACTTCTTAATAAATTAAATTCTTATAATTTAAAACAATCATTTGACCAAACAATGTCTCATGGAAGTGTATAGGTTAAAATTTATATTACAGTCTTACTTTGGCAGTATGTCACTGGATGGAGACAGAGACCAGGACTTGAAAAAGTCCATCAACTCAGGCTGAAGTGGGATTCTTAAAGGAATCACCTGGAACACAGAAGACAAATGAAAATCAGGGAAAATGATGAAAAAATGAAAAAAAAAAGAATAAATATGAATGAATAATTACAAAAGATATACGATACGCCTGCAGTTATTGAGAAACAAATTGATGTGCCAGAAACATGTGAAAATGGATTAATATGATGGAAAAGGTGTTTTATGGTCAATAACTGTGATACATTGAGGATTATGAGCAGATTTTGACTTTACATGTCTTTTACTGAAAAGGGCCTCTCTCCACCATTTCTGGGCTCTCTATGCGCCAAAAGCGGATTTTAAGTGCGTTTTTCATCAAAGCTGCCTCTTTTGCCCACAGTGACTGAGAAACACATCTCTATGCAAGAAATATGTGAAAATGGATTAATATGATAGAAAATGTGTTTTTTTTTTATTTTTTTATCAATAACTGTCATACAGTGAGGATTATGAGCAGATTTTGACTTTACATGTCTTTTGCTGAAAAGGGCCTGTCTCCACCATTTCAAGTCAAGTCAAGTCAAGTCAGTTTTATTTATATAGCCCATTATCACAAAACATGGTTTGCCTCAGAGGGCTTTACAGTGTACGACATCCCTCTGCCCTTAGACCCTCACATCACCCAAGGAAAAACTCCCCAAAAGAACCCCTGTAACGGGGAAAAAAAAAGAGGAAGAAACCTCAGGAAGAGCGGTAGAGGATAGTGAGGGATCCCTCTTCCAGGACGAAGCAACAGACGAGCAATAGATGTTGTAAATAGCAAATGAAATACAATCATGGCAAAAAAGGAAAGAGAAAGAGAGAGGGGGAGATAGGGTGGGGGGGGAGGGGGGGCACAGCAATAATAGAAACAGATGCATGTCATATTACAGTAATGGTAGGTGTGAAATTAGTAATTGCTCTCTATGATGATGTCGATAGAGATGATAACAGTCTCATGCATATGTGAAAGGGAGTTGTCCAAAGGCAAGATCACAGCATCGGCGCAACCAGGACCAGCCCACGACCAGGGCGGCGGGGGCACAGAATCAGTACAGCCACAGCACGAGCACAACCAAAGGCAGGGTCGCGGCATCAGCACAGCTATCACCACGGTCAGGCACAGTCAAGGTTACGGCCAGGATCCAGGGAAACCAGGAAACACGGGAGCAGGAACGGCTCCCGAGAGGCAACAGGATTAGCGTAGTGCAGTTCAACAGACCCAGGCTCTGTAATCGCGAGCCCCAGGTAGTGAGAGTACCACATGGCTATCACAGAGCTAAGCTAAGCTTGCATATGGCAATGCAGTTAACAGACATGCATGATTTCTGATGGCGGCATTGAGAGAAGGAAAGGGGCTCAGCGTATCAGAGGAAGTCCCCCGGCAGGTTAAACCTATGTCAGCCTAATTATGGGCTGGTCCAGGCAGCCTGAGCCAGCCCTAATTATAAGCTTTTTCACTAGCAAGGACCACACATCAATCGGAATTAATTTTAACAATTTATTGACGTGAATGTAGATTTGGTATAGACATTGATGTTGAATTATTGGAATGGATGGTTGAGTGCGGTGTGGGGAAGCTTCGGTGGGAATCCGCCGTGGCTCCCGGGCACGACAGATCCCCTAGGACCCTACGGACAGAAGGAGGAAAAGGAAAGAGATTGAGGGAGGGAGGGAGGGGTGCAGAATAACGAGAACGAAAGGGGAGATCGGGTTAGGAGGGTATTTAAGCCGGAAGAGGTGCGGTTGAGGTGCGGTAGAGGTGTGGTCCTGCTCCTGAAACTCTGTTATAAGCTTCACTTCACTAGCAAGGACCACACATCAATCGGAATTAATTTTATCAATTTATTGACGTGAATGTAGATTTGGTATAAACATTGATGTTGAATTATTGGAATGGATGGTTGAGTGCGGTGTGGGGAAGCTTCGGTGGGAATCCGCCGTGGCTCCCGGGCACGACAGATCCCCAAAAGCGTGCATTATATGAGAGAGGAAAAAGCCGATTTGAGATCTCTTAGGTCGGAACGGACGTAACGGTGATAAGCTTGGGAGGACCATCTGCCCATGATCTGAATAAAGTGTTCCGGTATACCGCTGCGGGAAGCCGAGGTGGCAGCTCCGATTCTGAAAGAATGTCTGGAGTAATTCATGGGAGAGATGCCTGACAATGACGGGACCTGACGGAAGTGTTGGTGGAACCAGAAGCCGGTAACCACTTGGCCGGATTCAGATGCAAACAGAGGGTCATCTTGGGATTTGCTTTGTGATGTCCGGAAATGTAAATAATTGGAGAGAATAAGGAAGGCGTTTAGAACTGATTGAATGTAGTAGAAGTAGAAGACGGGAGTGGGTTGGCTAGATTAGTTGGTTTTGGTTCTTTTTAAAAATAACTATGGTGTCGGTAGAGAAAAACAAAAAAGGTCCGAGAGGCAGGCGTGCCGACGTGGATCGTATCGAAGGGTCGAAGCAGTGAATTCTGAGCATCTGAGGAAACGGAAGAAGGCGAGAATGAACATTGCCTCTTGAGTTTGGTTGACGTGAGGTATGCTATATCTGGAGCGGATGGTGTGGATACAGCGTGACAGCAGATCCGTGGTTAATGGGAGTCTACGAGGATTTTGGGCTGGTTCTTAGCGTGAGAGGCCTCTGAGTAGTGAGGTGATCTGGGGATGACCATGAGCTGGCCATGACTACCGGTTAGGAGTTTAGAGATGAACGAAATGCCGCTGAGGTAGACTTTGATTGTCTGGGTTTTAATTTCCCAAGACAGAATGGCCGTGGGTGATGAAGCAGGTTAAGGTGATGAGATCAAATGAAGGAAAAGTGATGTTATGCATGTCGTGAAAGTTGTGGAAACAATTCCAAGCCGACCGATACAAAAGAGAGAGTTGCATGGGGACAGGCTATTGATGATGGTGTTCTGAGATTCCAGATCAGGGGCATGAAAGCTGGGTTTAGATGTTGAAAGTCAAGGTCGAATATGGAGGAACCAGAGTCGGGTGTGCGTCTACATGAGGAGCCAAGCTTCTGAACTTCTTTATTTATGATGTCAAACTACTGCGAGATTGTCTGAGTAGATGAGGACAGATAGGCGACTCCATTCACGGCCCCATAACGTGGTGGCGACGATGACGGGGTAGATCTCAAAGAGAGCAGATAAAGTGACCTGGCAGTCTCCTTCCAACTCTTGGGGCCATTTGCCTACGAACCAACTTTCATCGTAAAAAACCCCCAAAACCGGCAGACGGAGCCGCGTCATCGAAAAAGTTGACGTCCTGAGGATGAGACAGGTGATCGTCATAAAGAAGGAGAATCGTTCCAATCGCCGAGCAGACGGAGCCAGAACCAGAGCTCGGCGCGGCTGGGCGCAACGAGAGAGACGGAGGCCATGAGCGACGGGACGGAAGAAGCGACAGGCAACGGATGAGAAAGGAAGCGCCCCCCGGGGAACAATGCGGATGCAGGCTTCGAGGGTAAGCAGTAGAGGGCACTGGCAGCCCGGTGCCAAAAGCCCCAAGGAGAGTGAACCGTTGCAGTAGCCGATGTTGTACGTCTGGGGGCCCCCGACATCTCGGCGCCAGCAGCACCCCGGTGCCAGATGCCCCAGCGAGAGTTAAGTGGTATGGTTGCCGGGCGTGCACGGCCGGGGGCGATGGCATCCCAATGCCAGACTCCCCAGCAAAAGCGAACCGCTGCAGGCGTTGATGTTAAGCAGTAGAGGGCACCGGCAGCCCGGTGCCAGATGCCTCAAGAAGAGTGAAACGGCACAGTAGGAGAGGTCATACGGCCGGGGGCACAGCATCTCGGTGCCAGAAGCTCCAACGAGAGCGAACTGTCGAAGTCACTGTGAACGTACGACTGGGGGCAGCGGCACCCCGGTGCCAGATGCCCCAGCGAGAGCGAAGTGGTTTGGTTTCCAAGCGTGCACAGCCGGGGGCAATCGTATCCCAATGCCAGACTCCCCAGCAAAAGCGAACCGCTGCAGGCATCAATGTTAAGCAATGGAGGGCACTGGCAGCCTGGTGCCAGATGCCTCAAGAAGAGGGAAACGGTGCAGTGAGCGAGGTCGTACGGCCGGGGGCACGGCATCTCAGTGCCAGAAGCTCCAACGAGAGCGAACTGTCAAAGTCACTGTGAACGTACAACTGGGGGCAGCGGCACCCCGGTGCCAGAAGCCCCAGCGAGAGCGAAGTGGATTGGTTGCCAGGCGTGCACAGCTGGGGGCAATGGCATCCCAAAGCCAGACTCCCAAGCAAAAGCGAACAGCTGCAGGCGTCGATGTTAAGCAGTAGAGGGCACTGGCAGCCTGGTGCCAGATGCCTCAAGAAGAAACAAACGGCGCAGAAGGCGAGGTCATACGGCCGGGGGCACGGCCTCTCTGTGCCAGATGCCCCAGCGAGAGCGAAGTGGTTTGGTTGCCGAGCGTGCACGGCTGGGGGCAATGGTATCCCAATGCCAGACTCCCCAGCAAAAGCAAACCGCTGCACCGGCAGCCCGGTGCCAGATGCCTCAAGAAGAGAGAAAAGGTGCAGTAGGCGAGGTCGGACGGCCAGGGGCACGGCCTCTCGGTGCCAGGAGCTCCAACAAGAGTGAACTGTCGAAGTCACTGTGGATGTATGACTGGGGGCAGCGGCACCCCGGTGCCAGATGCCCCAGCGAGAGCGAAGTGGTGTGGTTGCCGAGCGTGCACAGCCGGGGGCCATGGCATCCCAAAGCCAGACTTCCCAGCAAAAGCGAACTGCTGCAAGCGTCGATGTCAAGCAGTAGAGGGCACTGGTAGCCCGATACTAGATGCCTCAAGAAGAGAGAAACGGCGCAGCAGGTGAGGTCGTACGGCCCGGGGCATGGCATCTGGTGCCAGAAGCTCCAACGAGAGTGAACTGTCGAAGTCACTGTTAACGTACAACTGGGGGCAGCGGCACCCCGGTGCCAGATGCCCCAGCGAGAGCGAAGTGGTGTGGCTGCCGAGCATGTACGGCTGGGGGCAATGGCATCCCAATGCCGGAATCCCCAGCAAAGCGATCCGCTGCAGGCATCGATGTTAAGCAGTAGAGGGCACTGGCGGCCCGGTGCCTGTGCCCTCTACTACAGGGCCAGCATCTCGGTGCCAGATGAGCCAACACGAGTGGGCCACTCAAATGGAGGTGGGAGAGCGGTCGAGGGCGCGGGCATCCTGGTGCCGAGGTTGCAGGGTGATGCGAGCTGGTGGGAGTGGGAGGGTGCCGCCAACATCGCTGGCAACCCCGGGCAAACCTGACCACCGTGGCCGACGGGACCTAGGAGAAATGGCCGCCGGAGACGTGGTGCAGTCAAGAATCTGGGTACGAAGATCGGAGGGAACCGGAGATGGACAAGAGACAAAAGCGCCAGGAGGGCAGAAAGGAGGATCGGCCGTGGCCAGGGTGAAAGTAGGCAAAGGCCGCCGCGAAAGGAGACCAGAACCGTGGATGAAACGACATGGTGCACAGGATGAGAGGGAAAATTCGGTGGCAGCCCGGTGCCAACAACCCCGGCCCACATGGGTTGGGAGGTGTAGGCAGGAGTCTCAACCAAGGCCGGCTGCTGCGGGTCGTGCGGATGTACGGTGAGGGGCACTGACAACCCGGTGCCAGATGCCTCACCGAGAGCGAATTGGTGCAGTGGCTGGGATTGCACGGCTGGGTGCGCCGACAACCCAACAGACCAGGAAGCTGTGGGTGTACGACTGGTGACAACAGCATCGGTGCAGGGTGCCCCAGCGAGAGCGAAGTGGTGCGATTGTCGAGCATACGCGGCCGAGGGCACCGATACCCTGGTGCCAGAAATTCCATCAAGAATCAAATGCTGCAATTGCTGAGGTTGAGCAGTAGAGGGCACCGGCAGCCCGGTGCCAGGTGCCCCAAGGGGACAGATCTGCTGTGGATGGCCAGGAAGAGCAGGAAGTGGCGCTGGCATCCCGGTGCCAGGCGGTCCAACATGAGTGGGCTGCTCAAATTGAGGAGGGAGAACAGTCAAGGCAACACAGCGTCAAGAATCCCAGGTCAGGTGAGCTGGCGGGAGTGGGAGGGCGCCACGACACATCAGACGCCTCAGGCAAACCTGACCTCCGCGGCCAGTGGGACCGAGGCAAAGCGACTTTTTTTTTTTTTTTGGGAGTTTTTCCTTGGGTGATGTGAGGGTCTAAGGGCCGAGGGATGTCGTAAACTGTACAGCCCACTGAGGCGAACCATGTTTTGAGATAATGGGCTCAACGAATAAAATTGACTTGACTAGACTTGACTCGAGACGCCCGTGGCAGCATGTCCCCGCTTCCTTCCGGCACGGCCGCCGGAAGTGGTTGAAGACGAACTGGCCCTTTAACAGAGGTGCTGACGTCATGGCGCACGCACGGAGCCGCGCGATGACGTCACCCGGAAGAGCGCCGATGTTGACGGAGCAGCACCCGGATGTCAGGATGTCAATAAGCTTGTTGTCAGTTCTGCGAAACGGTATTCCCCGGTCTGCAAAGGCGGCCGGCAATCGGGAGACCTCGCTGGAGCGTGGTGACGCCGCGCTCCACACGGCGCTCCAGCGCTCGTCGCTCGACATCGGGCCGCCGAGCCGGCAGAGTCGAGACAACGGCGGGAAGCCGCCACTATCCTCCGCTGCGATGGAGTAGGAGAACCGCAGCGGCGCAGGGCTGCACGGGGGCGACCGCGTCCTCGTCTTTCTGCTGAGGGTGGCGGACCAGGAGATGCAGAGGAACCATCGGCCGAGCCGTACATCTGGATGGTGAGCAGAGAGGAGCCGGTGGAACATGGACCAGGGAGGCAACCGAGGGGCCGGCGGCCGGTTGCGCTGCCGAAGTCGGCGTCTCTGGCACGGATGCAGCAGAGAAGTTGTGGGCGTCGGACCCTGAGGACGCCTGCACGGCCAGATGGAGACGGCGAGGGCCATCGTCACGGCTTCGGTGCGGTAGAGGTGTGGTCCTGCTCCTGAAACTCTGCTATAAGCTTCACATCAAAGAGGAAGGTCTTAAGTCTACCCTTAAAAGTTGAAACGGTGTCTGCCTCCCTGACCGAAAATGGAAGATGGTTTCATAGGAGAGGAGCATGGTAACTGAAGGCTCTGGTTCCTAACCTACTTTTGGAAATTTTGGGAACCACAAGTAACCCTGCGTTTTCAGAGCGCAGTGATCTTGAGGGTTGGTAAGGAACTATGAGCTGCGACAGATAGGATGGAGCCTGACCATATAGAGCTTTGTAAGTAAGGAGGAGGATTTTAAATTCAATCCTGGATTTCACAGGGAGCCAGTGCAGAGAAGCTAAAACAGGAGAAATATGATCCCTTTTTTTGCTTCCCGTTAAAACACGAGCAGCAGTGTTCTGCACCAGTTGGAGAGACCTAAGAGATTTGTTGGGGCAACCAAATAATAGGGAATTACAGTAATCCAGCCTAGAAATGACAAATGCATGTACTAATTTTTCAGCATCTGTTTGGGATAGGATATGTCTAATTTTTGCGATGTTACGCAAGTGAAAGAAAGCCGTCCTTGAAGTTTGTTTTATATGGGAGGCAAAGGATAAATCCTGGTCAAATAAAACTCCGAGGTTCCTTACAGTTGTGCTAGAGGCCAAGGTAATGCCATCTAGAGAAATTAAATTGTTGGAAAAGGAGCTTCTGAGGTGTTTTGGGCCAAGAACAATAACTTCAGTTTTGTCTGAATTCAACATCAGGAAATTACGGCTCATCCAGGCTTTTACATCCTTAAGACATGTTTGAAGTCTAGATAGCTGATCAGTTTCATCTGGTTTCATAGATAGATATAATTGCGTATCATCAGCATAACAATGGAAATTTAAGGAATGTTTTCTAATTATGTTGCCTAGAGGAAGCATATATAAAGTGAAAAGGATTGGTCCAAGCACCGAACCTTGTGGCACTCCAAAGCAGACCTTTGTATGTGCGGAGGGTTGGTCATTGATGTGAACAAATTGGGAATGATCTGATAAGTATGACTTAAACCAGGCTAGTGACGTTCCTTTAAGGCCAATTGAGGTTTCAAGTCTGTGCAGTAAGATTTGATGGTCAATGGTGTCAAATGCAGCACTGAGATCTAATAGGATTAAAACAGAGACCAGACCTGTGTCAGAAGCGATAAATAAGTCGTTATTAATTTTTACTAGTGCCGTCTCTGTGCTATGATGAACTCTAAAGCCTGACTGAAAGTCCTCAAATAAACTGTTGTCTCGGAGAAAGTCACAGAGCTGATGAGCAACCACTCTCTCAAGGATTTTAGAAATAAAGGGGAGATTAGATATCGGTCTATAGTTAGCTAAAATCTCAGGATCGAGAGTGGGCTTCTTTAGAAGAGGTTTAATGACAGCTACTTTAAAAGACTGGGGTACATAACCTGTCAATAAAGACGTGTTGATTATATCTAATAAAAAGTTGTCTAATGAAGGTAAAACTTCCTTAAGGAGCTTAGTTGGGATGGGGTCTAGCAGGCATGTTGATGGCTTAGATGCAGAAACCAAAGTATAGAGTTGATGAAGGTCAATGGGGGAGAAATGGTCTAGATAAATTTCGGGCCTTGCTGCCATAATCAGGCTATCTGAGTTCGGGGTCAGGTCAGTTGAGGGTAAGAGGTGATGGATTTTATCTCGAATAGTTATGATTTTATTATTAAAGAAATTCATAAAGTCGTCACTGCTTAGGGCCGAAGGAATACAGGGCTCTATAGAGCTGTGACTCTGAGTCAACCTGGCTACAGTGTTGAAAAGAAACCTGGGATTGTTTTTGTTTTCCTCAATTAGTGATGAATAATAGTTTGCCCTGGCATGGCGGAGGGCCTTATAGACTTTAAGACTGTCCAGCCAGACTAAACGGGACTCTTCCAGTTTGGTCGAACGCCAATGTCTTTCAAATTTTCACGATGTTTGTTTCAATTTTGCGAATCTGGAGGTTAAACCATGGGGCTAATTTTTTTTGTTTCATTATTTTCTTCTTGAAGGGTGCAACAGTGTCGAGAGCTGATCGCAGTGAGCCAGTAGCATTATCGATGAGACAGTCAATTTGGGAATGACTTAAGTTAGTAGTAGTGTGCTCAGGAGTTGTAAGACATGGTAATGATGTCAAAGCAGAAGGAATTAGTTTCTTAAATTTAGCCACTGCTGAATCAGATAGACATCTAGAAGAGTAGCTCTTACTGAGAGGCTTGTAGTCAAGTAATAAAAAATTAAAAGTTATCAAATAATGGTCTGACAGAGCAGGAATCTCAGGAAAGACTAATAAATCTGCAATATCAATGCCGTACGCAAGGACTAAATCGAGGGTGTGATTGTAGCGGTGGGTGGGTTTATGTACACACTGACTGAAGCCTATTGAATCCAAAAGTGTGGAGAAAGCAGAACTAAGGCTATCACTATTAACATCCATGTGAATGTTAAAATCCCCTACGATAATAATTTTGTCTGATTTGAGCACTAAACTTGATATAAGCTCAGAGAACTCAGATAGAAATTCAGAGCATGGGCCGGGGGTGCGGTACACTATGACAAATAGAATTGGCTGTAAAGTTTTCCAGGATGGGTGAGAAAGACTAAGAAAAGGCTTTCAAATGAATTATAGTTTAACTTGGCCTTAGTGTGAATTGCTAAGCTTGAATCAAAAATAACAGCGACTCCCCTCCTCAGCCAGTGTCCAGCAAGCGTGACTATTTATATGACCAGGAGGAGTGGATTCATTCAGGCTAACGTACTCTTCAGGACAAAGCCAGGTCTCAGTGAGGCATAATAAATCAATATGGTTGTCCAATATTAAATCAGTGACTAAATGAGCCTTGGTTGATAAGGATCTAACGTTCAAGAGTCCGCATTTAATTCTCCTGTTATGATGCTGTTTGACAGGAGATGAGTTAATTTTTATGAGATTTTCATGTACAACTCCCCTTTTGTTTATTTTAGTATTAAACAAATGAAGTGGTCGGGGGACAGACACTGTTTTTATAACATTTACATTATGGGTGTGTGACTGTGCTCGAGGAAGCTCAGAGAAGCGTGTAAGACTGCGACTCTGAAACCTGGTCCCAACTCTGGTTTGTCATGGCTTTGGGCCTCTAATAAAATCGGCCAGATTCTTAGAGAGGAGAGCGGCTCCATCCAAAGTGGGATGGATGCCGTCCCTCCGGATAAGACCAGGTTTACCCCAAAAGGAGCACCAATTATTAACGAAGCCCACATCATTTGCTGGACACCACCACGACAACCAGCGGTTGAGTGCTGACATGCGGCTAAACATGTCATCACTGGTCACATTGGGGAGGGGTCCAGAGAAGATTACGGTGTCCGACATCGTCTTGGCGTACTCACACACCGACTCTATGTTAATTTTAGTGACCTCCGATTGACGTAACCGATTGACGTATTTCTGGGCTCTCTAAGCGCCGAATGAGCATTTTAAGTGCGTTTTTCATCAAAGCTGCCTCTTTTGCCCACAGTGACTGAGAAACACATCTCTATGGAAGAAATATGTGAAAATGGATTAATATGATAAAAAAGGTGAGGGTTTTTTGTCAATAAATGTCATACAGTGAGGATTATGAGCTCACTCTGTTATGAAATTAGCAACAGAGAATTTTACATTTTCTCCACCCTGTAAACAACTTCTTAATAAATTAAATTCTTATAATTTAAAACAATCATTTGACCAAACAATGTCTCATGGAAGTGTATAGGTTAAAATTTATATTACAGTCTTACTTTGGCAGTATCTCATGAGAACCACTGGATGGAGACAGAGACCAGGACTTGAAAAAGTCCATCAACTCAGGCTGAAGTGGGATTCTTAAAGGAATCACCTGGAACACAGAAGACAAATTAAAATTAGGGAAAATGATGAAAAAATGAAAAAAAAAGAATAAATTTGAATGAATTTTTACTGAAGATATCCGATTCGCCCGCAGTTATTGAGAAACACATTGATGTGCCAGAAACATGTGAAAATGGATTAATATGATAGAAAAGGTGTTTTATGGTCAATAACTGTGATACAGTGAGGATTATGAGCAGATTTTGACTTTACATGTCTTTTGCTGAAAAGGGCCTGTTACCAGCATTTCAGGGCTTTAAGCGCCGAAAGAGCATTTTGAGTGCATTTTTCATCAAAGCTGTCTCTTTTGCCCACAGTGACTGAGAAACACATCTCTATGCAAGAAACGTGAAAATTGATTAATATGACAGAAAAGGTGTTTTTTGGTCAATAACTGTCATACAGTGAGGATTATGAGCAGATTTTGACTTTACATGTCTTTTGCTGAAAAGGGCCTGTCTCCACCATTTCTGGGCTCTCTAAGTGCCGAAAGAGCATTTTAAGTGCATTTTTCATCACAGCTGCCTCTTTTGCCCACAGTGACTGAAAAACACATCTCTATGCAAGAAATATGTGAAAATGGATTAATATGATAAAAAAAGGTGGGGTTTTTTTGTCAATAAATGTCATACAGTGAGGATTATGAGCAGATTTTGACTTTACATGTCTTTTGCTGAAAAAGGCCTATTTCGATTCTCTTTCACTTTTTTAATTTGACAATAAAAAATAATGCATTTGGAATGGGTTTTAGCAGCGCCACTTTACAATCTTTTCACTCTGTTATGAAATTAGCAACAGAGAATTTTACATTTTCTCCACCCTGTAAACAACTTCTTAATAAATTAAATTCTCATAATTTAAAACAATCATTTGATCAAACAATGTCTCATGGAAGTGTATAGGTTAAAATTTATATTACAGTCTTACTTTGGCAGTATCTCACTGGATGGAGACAGAGACCAGGACTTGAAAAAGTCCATCAACTCAGGCTGAAGTGGGATTCTTAAAGGAATCACCTGGAACACAGAAGACAAATGAAAATCAGGGAAAATGATGAAAAAATGAAAAAAAAAGAATAAATTTGAATGAATTTTTACTGAAGATATCCGATTCGCCCGCAGTTATTGAGAAACACATTGATGTGCCAGAAACATGTGAAAATGGATTAATATGATAGAAAAGGTGTTTTATGGTCAATAACTGTGATACAGTGAGGATTATGAGCAGATTTTGACTTTACATGTCTTTTGCTGAAAAGGGCCTGTTACCAGCATTTCAGGGCTTTAAGCGCCGAAAGAGCATTTTGAGTGCATTTTTCATCAAAGCTGTCTCTTTTGCCCACAGTGACTGAGAAACACATCTCTATGCAACAAACGTGAAAATGGATTAATATGGTAGAAAATGTGTTTTTTGGTCAATAACTGTCATACAGTGAGGATTCTGAGCAGATTTTGACTTTACATGTCTTTTGCTGAAAAGGGCCTGTCTCCACCATTTCTGGGCTCTCTAAGCGCCGAAAGCGGATTTTAAGTGCGTTTTTCATCAAAGCTGGCTCTTTTGCCCACAGTGACTGAGAAACACATCTCTATGCAAGAAACATGTGAAAATTGATTAACATGACAGAAAAAGGTGTTTTTTTGTCAATAACTGTCATACAGTGAGGATTATGAGGAGATTTTGACTTTACATGTCTTTTGCTGACAAGGGCCTGTTACCAGCATTTCGGGACTCTAAGTGCCGAAAGAGCATTTTGAGTGCATTTTTCATCAAAGCTGCCTCTTTTGCCAACAGTGACTGAGAAACACATCTCTATGCAAGAAATATGTGAAAATAGATTAATATGATAAAAAAGGTGGGTTTTTTTGTCAATAAATGTCATACAGTGAGGATTATGAGCAGATTTTGACTTTACATGTCTTTTGCCATCATTTGTAACATGTTATTTTTCAAAGTGTGATAAAAGTCGGAAACTGCGTTTTCTTTTTTCCCTGGAAAGTGTTTCCTTTCATCCGTCATACTGATGCCCCACAGGATTTTATTATTTCAAACACATTCCTTTCCTTTTCTACATTTCCCAAATTTCAAGGAGACTCCTTGATTATTCCTGGATCAATTCTAAGTCTGTTTTTCAGGTTAGAATAGCAGCAGAAAAAGCTTTAAATAACTACTTTGCCCCATAAATTTATATATCATATATCATTTATATATACATTTATATATCAATTACTCATCCTCTGTCACACTGAATTTGACAGGAAAACTTTGCTTTTGTTGCAAGCCTCCAGTATAGAATCCAAAGTATATTCTTGATAAATAGAAGTCAAGGGGGTCCATGTTTAACAGCAGCAAGACTATGTCAAAACATCCATTTACCAACTCTCCAACACATGCAGTTTAATCCAAATCTCACTCATCCAGTTGAATGCTCTGTACTTCCCAAACAGACAGCTTCTCTGATTTTCAAGGTCAGACTCCATCGACAAAAATGCTTATTTTAGATCGCTGAACACAAGAGTTGCTGGTCTAACATTGTCTCCATCTGAATGAAAACTAACCTTTTAAAGACCGAAGTCACACAAATATACAAATTAACTAACTGATGCAGGCAGTGGTAGAGAGTTATTCTATGTTCACTGAGGTCAAATGACTGTTTTTGTCACTGGAGTCTGGCTTTGATGAGGGTGCAGATGAAGTTTCACTATCTGTTTCTTCAGTTCACCATCTAAAAGGGCTGTGGGTTCGGGAAGTACTGAGCACATGCCTGGATAAATGAGACTTGGATAAAGAAGATTTGGATTATACTGCATGAGTTGTGCGAACATTTGTTAACTGATGTTGAGATCTAGTTTTGTTGTTACTGCAATACCTCAAGATTTTCTCCAAGTTTTGGATTCTTCGTTCACAGAGCAGGCACGCAAGGCGTTTATTTTTCAAAATTTGATGAAACATGGGGTAAGTAATTTGTACAAAAATGATAGTTTGGGGGGGTTGGGTATTACTTGAGTAAAAGATGGCAGTGGACAATGAAAAAGAGCTGACACATATAGTAGTGAATGATTTGCATCTCTGTACACCATAAAGATGAGAAAATTTCAAGTTTTCAGTGCATATTATTTAAAAAATCTGTCAGAAATCCAGATCTCAACACACATTAAATGGATTTGGAAATGGATTAAATCCAATTATCATCACAGCAGCGCAGCTCTGAGAAAAATCACAACAAAAACAACATTAGTATTTTTTGCTCAATTTTCAAAGTAGATTAAAAAAGCGAGTCAAAGCTTCGGCCAAGGTTGTTAAAATATCCTGACATCATTGCAGTGCAGCTCGGTGCAAGCAGATGCAATTAAACCCGTCAACACCGGTGAGAAAACAAAAGAAAGAAACCGGCATATGATAAAAAAAAAACCACTTAAAGTTCACCTTAAAATTCTTCCCTCTGGCAGATTCTTTCAATGTTTAGTTTGATGTTTTATGACTCCAGACCACATGAAATGACTTGTTCAGGTGTAAATACAGTATGTACAGAAGGGGAACTGAATCATCAAGTGCTGCAGAGACATAGCTCCCCCTGCTGGAGGTTAATCTCTTTTTCACAATATCATCTAATCTAATGATTGTCTGAATCTATTTTTAATACAAACTTTGGCAAAAAGTGCCAATACAACTGAACATCATTTAAGGGGTAACTGTAGCAACACAACAGTTGCAGTAATTGTAATATGACCTGTAATAATAATGGTAGTAATAGTGGTAGTACTAAAAGTAATAGTAGTCGCCCTAAATCACAATTTTAGTATTGCGTATGTACTGCATGTTTGTACTTCAAACTTAAAATCATAATAAAGGACACCCCTAATCCAGGCACACAAACACTAACATACACTGGTGGCCACAACTGTGCACATACAACACTACAAACATAAGAATGCACAAAGGCAAACACGCATTACGCAGCGCTGCACGCAGTTGCATGGCATATCTGTGGGGCGTCGTCACGGCGACGGATCAGATTAGAGCCTGTGGAAGTTAAACTCTAATGAAGTTCTGGGGGGAAAAAAAGAGATCAGAATTAATTGCTAATCCTCTCTCTCTTCAAAGAGGGCAGCGACTTGTTCAGTTTCATAGGCAGTCATCTGGGAATGACAAGAAAGGACGAGACACACACACACACACACACATGCGAACATGAATAATAGGGGACTATTTTAAAAATACAAAACTAGAATTGGAAATTTACTTTTGAGGTCTTCTTTCACAATATTACTGCAAATGTGATTTTAAAATTTTTTTAAAGAAATTGCCAAGAGGGGACCTGAAGCCTTAAGCGACGTCTGCCTATCAAAGAGGGGACATCCATATACTGCAGTCAAACTGTCTATCCTGGTTCTCTCACCTATTGAGTGTTTCTTTTCCACTAAAACTTCATTTGTATCTTTTGTAAAAATGGGTATGTAAACTTTATTGCTCGCAATATATCAACATTTTTTGTGATAATAAATATAACAGAAATAATACTTGCCAAAGCAAAGGATACCTTTTAAAGAAGGCTCCCATCATCCTGTGAATTCAGTTTTATCTTACTTAGTATTTACTGTTAATAACTTTGTTGTATTTGTTGTATATATGCATGTATATGTGTCTATGTGTATATATACATACATAGACACACACACACACACACACACACACACTTACACACACACAGATCAAGCAAAGGTTGGTTCATTGATTCACTAGACAGTGTGTTATGTGGAGTGTGACCTTTCCAAGCGCTCCCAGTGATGTAATGAAAGGTGCTGAAACACCCACAACGAAGTAGCACCTCTCATGAGAAATGTCAGTAAGCTCAGCGCCAGGAGAGGTTACAGGCCAAAACACTCCACAGACACAAATAGCAGAGAGTGTCAACTGTGAGCTGGTAGAATGAGAGTGACTTATTCCATAGAGTGTGTGTATGACTGGTGGATCACAAACTCAAACACGTCTGGTTAAAAGAGATCAGTTGGATTATGACATTTCTGAATGTACAGAAATATAATCTGAGTGTGCCATCTTTACCATCATTGCACTTAATTACTTGTTCTTTGTCTTCCTCTGTCTTTGCATTGAATTTTCAAATGACAAACTAAAATTACAAGTGCTTCTTGTGGCTTCCTTATGGGTACAAGTTAGGAAGCTCTTAAAATATTCAAATAATAAAGAATCGTTTCCTTAGCAACCCAA